>NC_135712.1:33228943-33387006 GCF_964656455.1 Halichoerus grypus | reverse complement strand
ACACCTGCACTAACACACTGATAGCATTTTAAAACTGACAAAAAGCTTGAAGATAACTTATTCCAACATTTTTATTTTTCAGATGAGGTTAAGAATACTGCTGACAGGCTACTCTCACTTAATTTTATAATGTCAACTAGTATTCTGATATTTTGCATTAAAGGAAAATAAGGTATGGCACAGAATGAAAATCACTAGACTTAGAGTTACAAAACCCAACCCTGTTTCTGCAGAATTGATGAAAACTGAAAATTCTATTTCTTGAACATTCATACCTCTATAATGATGAGCAATGTATACCACTTTGTTAAGCCAAATTTCCAAATGAGAAGAGGGCTATCTACCCCAGGTTAAAAATAACCACTTTATGTAGTGTAATTTTAAAATATTTTCCCCAAATTTCCTAAAGGCATATTGATTTAAAAAACATATTTATATTATTTAAAATGGTGTTTTAAAAGTAAGACCTATGGCATACTAAAGAAAAACAGAAAGAAAATATCACTTTCTTTTCTAGTGGGGAGAAATAGATTTTATTTCCCAAGGATTATATGTAGGCTATATATTTTGCAACTCTCTTAATTCCAATAATAACTTACCAAAATCCAGTCTTCAATTTTTCCACATAGATTTATGGGCTCAGAGATGATACACAATCTCTGAGCATAATCAGTATACTCTGCTCTTCAAAATAAGCCGCCATGTCTGATTTCCTTGCCTGAATGCTTTTGCAAACACATTATGACCTGTCTTTTGCTATACATTACTATTAGTAAATGAAATATTGATGTTGTTTGGATATACTCATTATTGTAGCCAACATTCCAGATTTATTCCATGATATGCATATAATTCAGTTTAGTAAACACACAATCCTGATTTATTTGGCTACTTGGGACCACAAAGATCTTCAGAAGGATTTCTTTTTCTCCCTAATGCAACATCTGAAGCATTAGGTTCTCATCCCTGCTATAAATGCAATCTATATGTCACCTTTAATTTTACATATCCTTTTAGGCCAGGCTTTGACTTTTACATGGTTAAAAACACAGCTCTGATCTGATGCAGATATCTGATAATAAATAAATGGAAACTTCCAAAGAAAATGTCACTAAATTAACTAGAAACAATTGCTATCTGTAGTCTTTTTTTTTTTTTTCTGTTTTAATTAACACTAAGGATACTTTGTTTAAAATGCTAAACCAAACATCTGAAATGTCCATATGGTAACTCAAATATTTATTAAATTAGTAACATCTTCATATTTTAATGAAAAACTCTAGTATATAAGTTGTTCATTGATTTTTGCTTATTCTGAGAGCTAAGTACACCATTTTTACATATATTGTTTAAGTATTGATATCCTTTCAGTAGAATGAAAGTTTCATTTAACATAACACATTGTTTAAGAATTTTTATATATTACATGACCATTCAAACAATGTCTCCTATCATTATTACTATAATCTGTCTTTTTTTTGTGCCTTATTTTGCTTCTTTCTCCTATTATTTTCTTTCGATTGATTTATTACAAAGGTAATACAATTGCACACACTTATGGGAGGATCATGATTTTAGATTTTAAAAATCATATCTGTGGGGCGCTTGGGTGGCTCAGTCATTAAGCGTCTGCCTTCCGCTCAGGTCATGATCCTAGAGTCCCAGGATCGAGTCCCACATCGGGCTCCATGCTCAGCAGGAAGCCTGCTTCTCCCTCTCCCACTCCCCCGCTTGTGTTCCCTCTCTTGCTGTCTCTTTCTCTGTCAAATAAATAAATAAAATCTTAAAAAAATAATAAAATAAATAAAAAATAAAAATCATATCTGTTTTCCAAAGTATAGCTTTATACACATTACATTTTCTAGGGTTTAATTCTTAAAGATCATTGAAGATTAAAAGATCCATCATATAATAAATAACTGCCATGTAATAAATACATTTTGCTATAAAAGTATTATCAGGATAAATAGGGTACCTTAAGTTTGCCCAAAACATTCATGAATAGTCCACACAGATACACACATACACATACACACACCATATATATACATATATATATAGTATTAAGAATAAAATGATCACTAATTTTTTCAAATTCACAAAAACAAAAAATAAGAGGCACAAAGACTATACCTTTTCACAATAAAAATGGTTATTATATAACATATAAAAGGATTTTATATGACATAAGATTTAACTATCTGAGGTTGAATAGAGCTTATTTTAGTTTAATTAAAATCATTATCATTGAGCGATAAGACTTTGTATTTGCTTATATTCATCTTTGTGTAATGCCAGAACTAAAGGGAAATAAATATGTTTTATTTTAAATATATAAATGTATATATACAAATATATGTATACACACAAAAATATATACATACATATATACACATATAGTTTTGACTTCTTTGTGTTGTGTTTTGTTCCCATCATCTGACTGTCACTTAACTTTTAGGAATTCATACTCCGTGCTCACACTATGTTGTATGGCTTAATTGACTGATAACCCAAAACAAAACATAGGCTTGATAATTGGATCTAATGTGTATTTTTGGAATTTTACATATTTCTCTATATTATTTTATATAAATTATTATAAAATAAATATTCATAAATATTATTTATAAAATAATAAATTATATATTTCTCTACTATTTTATTTTTATGTATAATTATTGTTTATTGCTTCATAAATACTTTAGTGCTCTGTTTAAGATATTTGAATACGAAGATTATGATTCCCTTAGAAATGTAACAGAAGTGTAAAAGAAATCATGTTACTATCTCTAAAGTGGAAAGTTCCTTTCCGACTACATTACAAAGCTGTATAAATCAATACAGTATGGTACTGGCATAAAAATGGACACATAAGCCAATGGAACAGAATTGAGTCCAGAAATAAACCCATGTTAACTAATATTTGACAAAAGAGCCAAAAATATTGAATGGAGAAAAGAACATTCTCTTCAATAAAAGGTGCTTGGAATATTAAATATGCACATGCAAAAAAATTAAACTAGACCCATTTCTTATACCATTCACAAAAATTAACCTGAAGTGAATTAAAGACTTAAATGTAAGATCTGACACCATAAAACTCTTAGAAGATGAACATAGGAAAAAATGTTTTGGCATGGGTCTCGAAAATGATTTTTTTTGAATATGACACCTAAAGCGTGAGCACAAAATTAAAACAAAAATGAGACTACATCAAAATAAAATCTCCTATACAGCAAAAGAAATGAACAACAAAATGAAAAGGAAATCTACAAAATGGGAAAAAAGTATTTACAGACCACTTACCTGAAAAGAGGTTAATATCCAAAATTTACAAGGAATTTGTACAACTCAGTAACAAAACAAACAATCCAATGTAAAATGGGCAAAGGACCTGAACAGACATTTTTCCAAAGAAGATATTCAATGGCCAGATACATGAAAAGATGCCCAACATTACTAATCATTAGGGAAATGCAAATCAAAACCGCAAAGAAATATTACCTTACACCTGTTAGGATTGCCATTACCAAAAAGACAAAAGCTAACTAATGCTGCTGAGGATATGGAGAAAAGTGAACCTTCAGCACTCTTGTGGGAATGCAAATTGGTATAGCAACTATGGAAACAGTATGAAGTTTCCTCAAAATATTAAAAATATTGCTATCATGTGATCCTGCAATTCCACTTCTGGGAATATATCTGAAGAAATAAAATCACTATCCTAAAGAAATATCTGCAGCCCCATGTTTATTGCAGCATTATTTACAACAGCCAAGATACGGAAGTAATTGTTAATGGATAGATGAATGGATAAAGTGTCACACACACACACACACACACACACACAGAGACACTCACACGCAAAATGGAACACTGTTCAGCCATAAAAATAAAAGGAATCCCGCCATTGTCATCCATGACAACATGGATGAAGATTGAGGGCATTATATTAAGTTAAATAAGTCAGACAGAGAAAGACAAATACTCTATGATCTCACTTATATGTGGTATCTAAAAAACGAAAACAAAACAAACTCATAGAAACAAAGATCAGATTTGTGATTGTCAGAAGTGGGAATGGTGTCAGATGGGGAATTGGGTGAAAGTGTTCAAAAGGCACAAACCTTCTGTTAAAAAATAAATAAGTTCAGGTCCTGGTGTTGTAATGTACAATAGAATGACCATAGTTAATAATACTGCATTGTATATTTAAAAGTTGCTAAGAGAGTACATCTTAAAAGTTCTCATCACAAGGAAAAATAAATTTATAACCATGTGAGGTGATAGATGTTAAGGAAACACTGTGGGGATCATTTTGCAATATAGACGCTCATCATATCATTATGTTGTATACTTTAAACTTATACAATGATATGAAGCAATTATATGTCAATAAAATCAGAAAAAAATAAAGTGAAAAGCCACAACTTTGCAACATTTTATTTTCTCCTCAGTTTCTATATCCCATGTTTGTGTTTTAACATAAATATTTCTAAAGTAGCATAGGCTTGAATGTAATTTAAAATGGCATAACAAAATGGTCCTAAAAATACTGGTTTTAGAATAGAAAGCATTTCTGAAATATAATGCAGTGTGAAATGTTCTTTATTTCATAATATTCTCCCCCACACAGACACTAATTAAACTGATATTTTGGTGTTAAAAAATATACTAACTGAAAAACTCCAAAAACTAAAAAAAAAAATCATGCTTTTTAGATGTCCAAATTTATATCTACATATTTCTAAAATACAGTAACACTTAGGATTTCATATTAGACTTTTACTATTAAAAAAGATATTCTCTTTTGCTCATCCCCCCAGCAGTATTTTAGGTTTTAGGTCTCTTTAGCACTTATTAAAGTAATGATTTGACAGTCTTCATGTTCATTAGAGTTTTTCTTCAGGAGACTTGCTTAGGAAATCATCCATTGCAATTAAGATTTTACAAAGACAGAAATACACCTTTTCATAAATCAAGTCAAAAGAAAGCAATTCTTTTATCTTGGAGATAAATTCAGGCAGTAAACATTGTGACAAAGTTCACCAGAGCCACAATTTTATTGTAATAGGACTGTATGAAGCACTATAATATAGTTCAATTCCTCTATAGGACTGTGACAGAGTGGGGGCTATATAAATCTATTTATTACGACCCAATATTTTTTTTCATGTTAAAGTTGTGAGCATGTCTTTTATAACAATGTTGCATTTTCCTTTGTTAAATTCAACCAGATTCTCATAAAGAGCCAATATTACATGAACATGTCCTATTAAAATGAAAAGTGGATCATTTAGAATTTTATTTTGAATAAAAATAAAATATTAAACACATTGGTGACATCTGATTTATGCATATTTGTATCTTAGATCATATTCTCAGATATACATATCCACATCTATCTCTTTATGACATTTAACATTTCAACAATTTTTTGAAAACATATTCACTCTTAATATATGCAGTTTATTGTGTCAATCATACCTCGATAAAAACTTAAAAATCAGGGTGCCTGGCCGACTCGGTCAGTAGAGCATGTGACTCTTGATCTCAGGATTGTAAATTCAAGCCCCATGTTGGTTGTAGAGATTATTTAAAAATAAAATCTTTAAAAAAAGAACTTAAAAATCATTGTAACAATATTTCTTAAGTATTCATCCTAAACACAGCCTTTTTCTACATGTCTTTGTGGGGAAGAAAAAAATAATTGAGTCTTTTGCCTTTCTAAAGTAATGGCATATTCTATCTAGTCTGTTAGGGAAGGTTGATGAACAAAGGAATAAAGCTATTTGTATAATTAAATGAGTTTATTTCTCATCTGGGAGAATTAAAGAACAGGGATTTTGGAGGATCCTGGAAGGGACATTTCATCAATTTAGCTCGTGGCCAGATAAGCAATAAGAGACATTGACTCAAGTTCTTATGAAACAATAATGACTAATACTGTGTTTTATGTTGTTGGGTTTTTTCCCGTTGAGTGCAGTAATTCTGGCAACAAGCTATAAACTTTAAGTAAATCCTTTGCTATTTGATTAAACCAAGTATTGGCATTGTTTTAATACTGCTTTTAAATATGACTATAGGCATATCTTGGTGCTTCATTTTCACATTTTAAGTGATGATACCAGTATCTCAAAAGCAGGAAAGTAGGTTATGAGATAATTAGAGGTGATGTGCAGAGAAGTCAGGGGTAAAGTGGGGCAAAGCAGCAACTGGAAAATTAGTGGTTATTTTGTTTGTCTTCAGAAATGCAAGGGGAGAACAATGAAGTTCCTAAGATTTGGCTGAGATGAGGGCTTGAATAATTTAATTTGGACATTAAACAAAAGCTAAAGCTAGACATCTAGGGAATTTGCAGACCATCAGTTATGTAAGCATTACACCAGATTAAGTGGATAATAAATAGAAAGATAATGATTACTTGAAAAGCGTAAATTTCCTAGACGTTTTCAGAATCTTTTGATTTCTTCTGGCAATGTTATCACTTCTCTTTGCTATTTATGTGAAGCAGGGAGAAAAATATTTTTTCTACGTGCATCTTGCTTTCCTCAATTCACAAGACTCCTCTGTATTATTTATTGAAATCTTTCAACGTGTATTAACAGTTTAGTTGAGAGACTGGTTCCCAAGCTTACTGTGATAACACTGAAAACCCCTATTCTTTTTCATTCCTGGATATGGGCCCTTAAGATATAGAAGCATAGTTCAGTATGCCTGAAAATGCATTAGATTAAAAATCTGATGAGATAAGTAACAAGATACTAAATGGCTAAAAATTTGGCTCTTACAGCTAAACTGTCCAGATGAGTCCTATCTTTACCACTTCATATTTAAAGTTTGACAGATTACTTAAACTTTCTGGGACTCAGATTCTTCTAAATAGTTGAACTTTATAGTATTGTTGCAAGGATTCCATAAAGCAGTGCACACAAAACATCATTATCTTCTTCTGGAATATAACAAGGATTCAATAAATGTTAGCTATTATTATTCTTGATTTATCACTTGGATGACTTCATTAAAAGCAAATTGATGCTTGAACAACTATAAACATGGAAATTTGACTAGGTCATTCTTTTTTAACATGTCCAAGTTAAGACAAGGAAGAGGTTACAAACCTGCTGGTCTCGGCCCTCCTGCTGCTCCAAAAGCGGACATAAGATTATACCAAAAACAAAACAAAAACAAACAAAAAACAAAACAAGACAAAATCTTTTGTACTGAGAAATAGGTAGAAGGAGAAAGAAAGAAGTTATTTTCCTTTCTTGTTCCACAAGTTGGGATAATGTGAAATCCGGTACTGGTGGTGAGCTTTCCTTAATGTTCTAAAGTAAATCAATCCTTAGTCTGAGTCCTGCATACAAACAGATAGAGGAAAGTGACAAAGAGACTTTGGATTAATCTTTGGGTTGATCCTTTCCTAAAATACTTGGATTTCCATACAAAGCATGCAATAATAACCCCTTTGCTTAATCTAGTTTGAGTTTGCATTCCTGTTACTTGCTGCACAAAAATTTCTGCATCTAATTGAAAATTAAAAACAAAAAAAAATCAACTTCTCCTTCACCACCAAAGAAAAAATTAAAAACTTTTGCTGAAGAAGGCAATAGTCAAATAGGAAAATACGTATCAGGCAGTATGTCCTATTTATTTGAAAAGCATATGTTGCTAATCATGGACTCAATTTACCATAGTACTTAGATCTATATAAGATTTCCAGAAAGTAATGGAAGAAATAAGAATTTTGATTAATCCATGAAGACAGAAGTGGAAAATACAGAATTAGTATATCTCAAGGAATATACACATATACACATTCTTAAGATCATTGAGACATTGAAATAATGCACAAAATATACTCATTTAGACAAATTAAAATTTATACTAGGAACTGTTCTGTATCAAAATGAAAAACCAAATCAAAAATTGAGCTTAAATTGATCTTGTTCCCTTTATATATTAGAACGACCCAGATTATAATTAGTCAATTACTTTTAAAAAACATGAAATTAACAAATAGAAGGACATGGCTAATAAAACAGATTTTCAAGCAAACACTGTTTCTTCAGAAATAAATTTCTTTGGATGATATTTAAGTCACAGTCATTTTTGCCAAATCCTCTCATAATGTTTTATCTTTCAGTTAGAAACTCCAGTTGAATGTAGTCTCAAAACCTATATTAACATGATTATTAATTTGGAAACATACTTCTAATAGTCTGAATAGAAGTCAAAAAACTCTTTGAAAAATTCTACTTTTCAATATGTTTCAAAAACCCTCAAGTGTCTAATAATTTAGAAAAAAATAGAAAAATAAAATTATATAGGTAATTATCCACTTGTCTATGTTGACAGGTGACAAAAGAAGCAACGGCAAATGGCCAAAAACTATTTATTTTTAAAGTGTTCCAATTGTAACATCAAAAATAAATGAATACAGGATTTGATCTACACGAGGGACAATGGCTAATTTATAGGTCTCTATAGATATTTGCTCTGGATCTTCATATTATAGTCAGTATAAATTTTTAATAAGCAATTATTTTTGAAATCATGCACACACATCTCATACTATGACGATCTAACGCAAAACAGTATTATTGTTACACGAGTTTGAGAGAGAGAGGAGTATCATTCCACTTTGAGTTTTTAGAGAACACTACATTCTTCCCTTGAGTAGATTTTTTTTTTTTAAACTAAATGCTCTTTATTTAGTTTTAATTGGTTGGGTTGGTTCCAAGTGTTTCTTCTTTCCTCTAGCATCTCACCATGCTGCTACACTGTTACAAGTTCACTTTGTTGTGACTAACAAAGAAAAAAACTGTTTTGTCTGAGGTCTATAGCCAGAATCTCTTAACACATGGCAGCAACAGCTGGTATTTCTGGAATCTGAAATGCACAGGGGAAACTGTTTATGTTTTTTTTAAAGTATAAATATATATTTCTTTAATAATTCAAATTCTAGAATTATTGGTGTTTTATTAAAAATGAATTAAAAATTGAGAAAACAAGAACGGCAGAATTTGCTAAATTTTTGCTACAATAAGGATTTAAATTAGAATAATAAAACATATATCTAATGTAGATATTAGATATGTAATGTATATGATGATCCATTACTCATATTTTGCTGTTCATTAAAATGAATGAAAAAGAATTTTAGGTCAATTGGATCTAGAATTAAGGTTTGCTTTTGATTCCACTTTTAAGGATAACTACATACTTGTGAGAAGTCTTTGGTCTCCTCTGGCTCTCAAAAACCCAGGATTAATGCCTGGAGATGGTTTATTACTTTACTTCTTAGGTGGCACTTTTATGTTTTATCAGGTTACTCTTTCTACACCTTTATCAAAAATGAATATAAATATGAAGGCCAACAGAAAAATGCTTTTGAAGTAGAATCACTTTTCTGAAACTATACTCTGTAGGTGACTACACTCTGTAGGTGACTGTTTATTCAATTTAATCTAAAAACAACCACCAATCAGCTGTTCTTAGGTATGAAAAAGATAGGGGTATTTAAAAAGACTTGGAATATAAATATATGTTGACTTATAATTCTGGGGAGCTTAAGCACAAAAAAAAAAACTAAGACTTGGAAACGTGACTGGTGGACAGATGAAAAAAAAGAAGTATCAAGGTGGGCACAGAAAACTGATCCACATACATAACCAAAGAGTGTGCAAAGGTAGTCAAAAACCCTTAAGTAAGTACCCAAAGGCAGTCACATCACTGATTTTGGTGATCATACTAGGTGGTCAAATGTTGGAGGGATAGCCAAGTGATTAATTCAGAAGTTGAATAAGTTATGAACAATGGAAGGTTTATTTATGGAGAGAGTTGTCCATATGAGAGAGACAGAATATGGATAGCAATAAACTGAACTGGAAAAAGAAGTCCGTTAAGAATTGGAAATGGCCATCAGTTAGAGAAGAGCCCTGAGCTCATATTTTAGATGAGTCCAGGGAAGTATATGGAGAGTCTACTTAATGAAATGTCAAACTAAAATGTAGACTTTTCTGATAGGATCAGCAAGATTGGAGGTATAGAGCTAACTTGCTTAACAAGTATTTCAAAATGACCTAGACCAGATACAACAATTATTAAGATATGGTACAAGGTAGTTTAGAAACATGTTTTCTTCGATATTGATGTCTTATTCATTTATTTAACAAATATTAAGCATTTGTTTATAGACAGCCTTCTCGGTTCTGAAAACACTTTAGTAACCATAAGAGTCAAAGTACCATTCCTTTGAGGAGCTTACAAGCAATATGAATGAATAAATAACATAAAATAAGATTATAATAAGTGTTTTGAATCAAATATAGACAATATGTTGATAAGTATTGGAGGAATAATTGTTATTTTATAGGCTACTAAAGAAAGACTACTCAGTGTATCTGATATGTCAGCTGAGAAGTGAGAATAGAAATGAATATGAAAGTAGTTTAAAATACCTAGAGTCAAAAAAGTGTGCTTTAAGCCATGGAAAAGCAAGTGCAGAAACTCAGAAATGGGAAAAAACTTGGATGTCTAGAAAAGACTAGTTAGTGTGTGTATAAAATGTTCACCACAAAGGGTAATAAAGTCCTTCTGGTTGTACAGTGAAGATTGACTTGTGGAGAAAGAAGAAAAATAAAGAAACTAACTGGAGAAATATTTTCAGTTTAGATTGCTAGGATTTATGTGGTGGTATTATGATAGGAGAAGATAGAAATATAAACTGATAGGAAACTAACAATTTTTGTTGAAATTCTATGTGGATAGTAATGAGAAAGGGGATAATAAAAATAGAACTTAGATCTTTGGTTTTAGGAACTAGGTAGATAATGTAACAAATAAATTAAGCTGAAAATACTGGAGAAGGTAATACTGTTTGATAGCATATTGAACATTAACTCTACTTGGGTTATATTAATTATGAGATGCAAATTAGACATCGAATCTTTTATCCAGTAGCTTATCCTATGTGATTTAAGCTCAGGAGAGATCACAAGACTGGAGAGGTAAGTGGGAATAAGCTTATAGGTGGTATATGAAGTCAGAGGACTGAGTAAACTCAACAGAGAGTGAAAAAACTGAAAAGAACTCTGTGCATATTTAATTTTCTAAAAAAGGAAGATGAACCAGAAAGGATATTGTTAAGGAAGACCATAAAAGTGTAATGTCACTAAAACTGTGAAGGAAATAGCAAGAAGTAGGAAAACAATTGGATTCAATAAGAATGGAGACATTGTTAGTTCCAAGGAGATAACTGGTCAAATTGAAAGAGGGTATATTAGAGACTTCTGGGGAAGATGGCAAAGAGGACCCTAAGCTCACCTCCTCCAATGGATACAACTAGATAATATCCACATCAGTGTTAATAATCCAGAAAATGACTGAGCACTGGCAGGACAGATTCTCCACAGCTGGATATAGAGAAGAGGCCACATGGAAGAGGGTAGGAAAGGCAGAGCTTTTGGGAGATAAATGGACCCACGGGACTGTCTGGGGAGGGAGAGATGCTGGGGGCACAGAAAGGGAAGAGAAACACATCCTCACACAAGCACCCAGGTATGGGGAGCCTGCATGAGGAAGACTAATCCCCATAACATTTTTTTTTAATTTAAATTCAATTAGCCAAAATATAGTACATCTCCAGTTTTTGATGTAGTAGTCAGTGATTCATCAGCTGTGTATAACACCCAGTACATTTATTTGACTTTGAAAACCAGAGGGGCTGAATTTCACATGTTCTTACATTCAGTGGGGCTTGACACCTGGAACTTAAAAAATCAGCAGACACAGTTCTAGGAGAGTCAGGAGGGTGAAAGGAAACTGAGTCTCCACTCTTAAAGTCAGCACAAAAAATCAGCCCTGCAGAGATACAGCATAAAAGCAGAAGTTTGAAAATGCCTGGGGTATTTGAGAGGGAGATTTGTTTACTAATCTCAGAGTTTGTGCTGGAGGGGCATGGATCATTGGGAGACTTCTCTAGGAACAAAGGAGCTGGTGAGTACCATTCCCCTCCCCCCACCAAGTTTAGATACACAGCACCTGTGGAAACTAGCTCAGTGCCAACACTCACTACCTGGCTTGCCAACAGCATGCCCCACCTCCATGTTCTACTGCAGACATGCCTTGTCCATCCACACTTTGGCTCCAGGTCCCCTCCCACAGCAGACCTGTGCAAACCTCGCTAACATGGCACACCCTGTCCCCCAATCTTTTGCAGACCTGCACCCTCCAAGACATCCTTGGCCAGATTCGATCCAAAGCAGTGCCACAAGCCTGGCAGTGTGCAAGCAGCTCTGACAGGGCCAGCACCACTCCAAAGTGACTCCTGCCCAACAGACAGGGGAAGATAACCAAATACACCAGTCTGAGTATGGTCCCAGCAGTGGGCTGGGGGCAGACATCTATTTTGACTATAGGCCTTGCCCACCAATGAAAGCATCTCAGGAGACAACACAGGGAAAGTGCCCTATAGTTTGGTGCTACTGCATCTCTGGGAAACATCTGGTCTGACTCAAGCCCAAGGCAGCCCCAGAATGGCCCACTACCAACACAGGGACAAAACCTGTTCATAGCATGCAAAGAGGGCCATTGCAGACAACTGGACTAAAGGCAGAAGTGGCTCAGCCACAACACCAGGGTGCGTGCAGCACACAGAAGAGACACCCTTCAAGCACCCGGTTCTGATGAACAGAGGACACTGCACAGCAGGGCATTACAGGACCTCTTCTTCATAAGGCCACTATAGCTGACTTTCTTTCTTTCTTTCTTTCTTTCTTTCTTTCTTTCTTTCTTTCTTTCTTTCTTTCTTTCTTCTTTCTTCTTCTTTCTTTTTTAAAAGATTGATTTATTTATTTGACAGAGAGAGCACAAGCAGACGGAGAGCAGAGGGAGAGAGAGAAGCAGACTCCCCACCAAGCAGGGAGCTTGATGTGGGGCTCAATCCCAGGACCCTGAAAGCATGACCTGAGCTGAAGGCAGATGCTTAACTGACGACTGAGCCACCCAGGCACCCCATAGCTGACTTTCTTAACACACAGAAACAGAAAAGAGTTAGACAAAATGAGTAGACAAAGAAATATGTACCAAATGAAAGAACAGGACAAAAATCATAGCAGACTTAGGAAAAGAGTGGAGGATCTCAGTGAAACCCTTAACAAGGAGATAGAAAGCAAAACAAAACAAAAAAACCCAGAGATGAAGAACTTAATAACTGAAATTAAACATATACTAGATGGAATAAATAGTAGACTAGAGGAAGCAGAATGGATCAGTGACCTGGAGGACAGAGTAAAGGAAAACAATCAAGCTGAACAGAAGAGGGAGAAAGAAATATAATTAAAAATGAAAATAGACTTAGGGAACACAGAGACACCATCAAGTGTAATAGCATTCGAATTATAGGGATCCCAGAAGGAGAAGAGAGGGAAAAGTGGGAAGAAAATTTATTTGAAGAAATAATGGTTTAAAATTTCCTGCATCTGGGAAACGAAACAAATCCAGATCCAGGAGGTACAGAGAACCACCAACAAAATCAACCTACCTAAGGAGGTCCACACCAAAACACATAGTAACTAAATGGGAAAAAGTAGTGATAAAGAATTTTAAAAGCAGCAAAAGAAAATAAAGCAGTTACATGTAAGGGAAACCCCAAAAGGCTATCAGCTGATTTTTCAGAAGGAACTTTACTGGCCAGAAGGGAGTTTCATGTTATATTCAGCGTGCTGAAAGAAAAAAATACCTGCCACCAAGAATAATCTATCCAATAAGACTATCATTCAGAATATAAAGAGAGGTAAAGAGTTTCCAGACAAAATGTATACATTAAACAAATGTATGACCACTAAACCAACTCTATAAAAAACGTTAAAGGGAACTCTTTGAGTGGAAAAGAAAGACCATAAATAATAGTAAGAAAACTAGAAAGCACAAAAGCTGCAAAATTAAGCATATCTATTAAAATCAGTTAAGGGACTCACAAAATAAAAGAATGTAAAGTATGACACCATATACCTAAAACTTAGGGGGAGAGGAGTAAAGAATGGGTTCAAACTTAAGCAACTACCAACTTTATATAGCCTGCTATATGCATAAGATGTCATAAACAAACCGAATGGTTAACACAAATCAAACACCAGTAATAGATATGCAAAAAGTAAAAAGAAAAGAATCCAAGTATATCACTAAAGAAACCAACAAACTGAGATAAGTGAATAAGAGAAGAAAGGAACAGAGAACTATAAAAACAATCATAAGACAAGTAACAAAATGGCAATAAGCACATAGCTATCAATATATACACAATGGAATATTAATCACCAATAAAAAAGAATGAAATCTTACCATTTTCAACAACATGGATGGATCTAGAGAGCATAAGTGAAGTAAGTCAGTGAGAGAAAGATAAATACCATATGATTTCACTCATATGTGGAATTTAAGAAACAAAACAAGTGAACAAGGAAAAAAAGAGACAAACCGAAAAAACAGACTCTTAACTATGCAAAACAAACTGATGGCTACCAGAGAGGAGGTGGGTGGGCGGGAAGGGTGAAATAGGTGAAGGGGGTTAAGAGTACACTTATCATGATGAGCACTGAGCAATGTATAGAATTGTAGAATTACTATATTGTACACCTGAGACTAATATAACACTGTATGTTAACTAACTGGAATTAAAATTATAAAGAACAGAAAACAAAGAAAAAAGGGATATATTAACAATTTTGTTAGTGTGTTAAAGCAAGCTCAAGTTAAAATTTTGCATACTCTTAGGGAGTAAACAAGAGTTATGTAGTGATAGCAGGAAGAAGTGTTGTGGATGACATATACAGAGAGCATGATTTTAAAAGAGAGGGGAATGTTAAGGAGAAAGAAAAAGAAATGGTTGGATAGCACAGATGGAAAACAGAAAGGATATTATTACTCTGTTCAGAACTAAGGTGAGCAAAAATGACCAAAAAAAAAAAAAAAAAGCAGCTTCCAACTGAGGTATCTACAGGTTAGGGAGCAATCTCAGAAAATATCCAAGGGTCAGTTAGTACCCAGAGGTGGAAAATTTTTCAGAGAAAAGGTTGAGAAAAATTGAAAATTTAGTAAATGCAGATTTATGGCTCCAGTGAAAGGACTTAAGAGGACAGGCAAAAGGAGGATCGGGTTAGACTGAGCTACACAAACCCATATGAAAACAAAAGCCTTGCTGATGATGGATGAGGCGGCTACTAGTGGTGACAGAGGTAGTAAACTGGCACATCAGGATGATCTGATTATATCTGATTGTCTAATGAAGGAGTGGTGGCAAAAACAAACCTGTGCACTTAGGTTCATGGTATGATTGAGATGGCCTTAAGTAACTTGTCTCCCAGTGGAACTGGCAGCTTGGAGAAAGGAGCACTTTTATGGAAAAACAACACAATAAAAGTTCGGGGTATCTTATCTATCATACAACTTGAGATAAAGCCAGTAATCCTTTGTAAGGTATATATCATTATCCAAACTCTAAAGATAAGTTAAATCACAAAGAGGTTAAATGCTTTCTTCAGTGAAAAACTACTAACAGCTTATATGCTCTGGGCATATTAGAGTAGTGGGACTGAAGTATCACTGTCTCAAAAACAAAACAGAATTCTGGAGAAAAAGATGAGACAACAGCCTTTGGATATTGGACAATAAGCAGCTCAGGACTGTGATCCCTGGGAAAACAAAAACAAAGCAGGCGAACTCTACAATTGCCCAGGCTCTTAACCTGAAAACACTTTCCAGGTTATGTTATGTTGAGATGTAGCTCAAGCAGAGCACATCTTTCACACTGAGGTGAGAAGACAGAGTTCAAAAGGGCTGAGGTGATTGCAATTTGTGCAAAGAGAGTGTTGCATTGAGAAACAGCTCCAGGAATGTGATAAATTTGTGACTGACAACTAATCCACGCATCTGTAGCATGAAATTCCATGAGAATGAGCAAAATCGAACTAGTACAGTAAAGTGAGACGTCTCCAGAGCCCACACAGGTTATGCTTGAGTACTGTCCAATGTAATGGTGCCTCCTCGCTGAACCCACTGCGTTCCCGTAGAGAACCCTGCAGAGGTGATGTCTCAGTACCGGGCTATACTAGCCATATGACGACAGGTAAAAGAATTTAAAACTTTTACTTTAAAGTTAAAAATACATATCAGAAGATCTAGATGATCCACACATATCTGATCTGCCAGCCCAAAGAAAGATTTCCAGTTTTTAAAGAAGTACAACAAAATCCAGTATTTAGCAATATGAAATATACAGCAATATTCAGCAACTGACTAAAACTCACTAGATATGTAAAAAAAAGTAAAATACAATTGATAAATAGCAGAACAATCAGTCAGTAGAGACTCTAAAAATACAGCAATGATAAAATAGGCTAATGAGGACTTGAAAACAGTTGTAAATACAATAAATATTTTCAAGAATTTAAAGGAAACCATGAACATAAGAGAAAGGAAATGGAAGATAAAAATTAGAATCAAATGGAACATTTAATGATGAAAGTAAAATATGTAAAATAAAAATTTCACTGGGTCAGATTAATAGGAGATAAGAAACTTCAGAAAAATAGTAAAATGGAACTCAGGGCAATCAAAACAACACACACACACACATGCACACACACACATAAAGAAAGGCTCAGAAAAAATGAAGAATTTCAGAAACCTGTGGGGCAATATAAAAAGATTAAAGATATTTTTATCAAGTCCAAGAAAAAGAAGAGTAGAAGGGGAAAGAGAAAGACAGAAAATAAATTTGAATAAATAATCATGAACATTTTCCAAATTATATGAAAACTATAAGCACATAAGAATTAAGAAGCTCAATTAACCTCAAAAAATATGAAACCAAGAAAAACACAACAGAACATATAATTAAATTGATGAAAAACCAGGAATTTGTAGAAACCTTAAAAGGAGCAGGAGAAAAATGACACATTACAGATCAAAAATAAGAATAACTGTAGCTTTACCATCAGAGAAAATGTAAGCAAGAAGAAAGTAGGAAAATCTTTAAAGTATTTAGGGGGAGGGGCTGTTGATCCAGAATTCAACCCAGTGAAAATATATTTCAAAAATAATGTGAGATGTCTGCTTCTGCTCATGAAGAATTAACTTCTCTCCAATTGTCTCTTGCCAGAAACAACTACAAAATTGGGCAAAGTAAGTAAAACCATTCTCCTCAGTCCTTGAATCAGGGCAGCTCAGGATTGCAATTTCTGAGAAAATGGAACCAAATGAGGTGAGCTCTAAATCGCTCAGCTTGTGGCTCAGAAATAACTGTTAGTCTGTAGCACAAAGGAGAACTCAAACGGAGCCGAGGAACACACTGAATTGGAAGGACAGAGGACTGAAGGGGCTAGAAGTAGCAGAGCATAAAAGCAGTAAAGAGGGAGCCGGTTAGAAAGAAATCACACCAGACATCTGCAGATGGGTCCAATGAAATATTTGGCAAATATTGACTCAATACTGATCTGTGTGTGCATGGTATAAAGTCAATAAATCCAGGGGAAAGCTATTGAAAAAGTTATTTAAAAAAGGGGGAAGAGGGTGGGGAATTCACTAGAGTCTGCGACTAGTTCTTGTTTCTCCAGTCAGCATGGAAAGATTTATGTGGTGACACCAATATTGGAGATGTTAGAAATATTTATCGATGGAAAAATTGTAATATTTATTGAATAATTGTATAGGAACAATAACTAGAAAGGGAAAAATAAAAGATGACACATCAAACTGCTTTGAGAAACTAGTTGGATAATGTTACAAGTATTCAAGGGATGAAATAGTTTTTGAAGGAGGGTGTGTATTAAGAACTCTGGGTTGGAACGCCTCGGTGGCTCAGTGGGTTAAGTGGCCGACTCTTGGTTTCAGCTCAGGTCATGATCTCTCAGTCCCGAGATCGAGCCCCATGTTGGGCTCTGCGCTCAGCATGGAGTCTGCTTCAGATTCTCCCTCCCTCTCCCTCCAGCGTGCTCTCTCTCTCAAATAAATAAATTTTTAAAAAAAGAAAAGAAGTCTGTCATATTATATTTGAAGTGCCTATTAGATATATACAGGAGATGTGGTAAGTTGATAGGTTATTTAAGGAGATTTAGCAAATATTAAATAGTAGACATCATCATAGTTACTAGAGATATGAAAAGGATAATAAAGATAATTTAATTAAAATTAATTCCTTAGAGACAGACATATCAAAGCCCACTCATGAAGAACTAAATGATCTGAATAGCCGTTTGTCTTTTAAAAATTGAAATCATAGCTAATGAACCTTACACACACACACACACACACACACACACACACACACACACACACAAACAAAAACCTCAGGATCAAATGACTTCAAAAGGTCATTCTATAAAACATTTAAAGAAGAAACAACCAATTGTACATAAAATAATTGTACATAAAATCCACATTCTGTGGAATGTAAAATGGTCAAACACTTTGGAAAACAGTTTGATAATATTGGGAATTGATCTGACAATTTCTTATAGAGTTACACATACCTTTCTTGTATAACCCAGCAATTCCATCCATAGGTATTTATGCAAGAGAAATAAACATACATATCCACATAAATAATCTGTGTAGGAATGTTATAGCAGCTTTATTTGAAACTGGAGACCACTCCAAAACTGGGAAACAAGCTAAAACCTAGGAAACAACTTCAAAGCCAGAAACAATCTAAATATCCTTTAACAGGTAATGAATAAACAAATTGTACTATAACCACACAAAGGAATACTACTCAGCAATGAAAAGATACAAACTACTCATATACCCCAAAGCAAGGATGAATCTCCAAAGCATTTTCCTAAATTTAAAAAAAAAATAGTAAATATGAAAGAGCACATATTGTGTGATGTAGCTTATACAAAGTTCTAGGAAAAGCAAATCTAATCTTTAGTAAAATAAATAGATGTTCCTAAACCTAGGGATGGGGTGAGGAATGGATAGAATGAGTATCATGATAGTGGTTGTGTGGGCGTATGTATTTGTCAATGCTACTGAATTTCACACTTCAAAGGATATGAACCAAAAAGTCTAATTTAAAGAAAAAAGAAGCAGCTAATAATTAGCACAGATTGATTTAGGACTAAATTATTTGATTCACTTCAAAAGTTAAGCCTGTAGACACAGAAGGACTTGCAGGTGCTCAGCATAGTCGCTCCTAAAGCAAGTGAAGAAAGACACAGGTCTCTGTCTCCCTCACCCTTTACTCTCTATTCCCTCTTGTCCTATTTTCTCTCTCACACACAGATAGTATAAATGTATAATATTTGTATGACATAGGTGCAGTTTGCTAAAATAAGGCATTTGGGGAGGACGTTAGAAACTTTTGAAAGTTTTTTTTCTGTAGTAAAAATATCTTTAAAACTAAAAATAATATTTCATTTGGGTTGACTATTTCTGATTTGATGAGAAAGGAACATAATTTATGAATCTATTTTTACATATTTAATTGATCCATAATAGGACATAATAATGGGTTCTTGTTATTTTCCTCCAAAGTATCTTCTAATTAGTTTAAGTAGTTATAATAAGATTCATACAAGCCTTAATTATAGTAACAGTTTTAAATTTCAAACTGCTCTCATATTTTCCTTTAAGATTTATTCAAGTTAGCAAAATCATAAAGAATCTTGCATTTGTGAAGAGACATCTAATAAATATGAACCTAAAAGGAATCAGTCCATTTATTTTTTAACAGATTGTTAATCTACATAATCTGAATCTTTACCAGATTAAATGACAAATTTTTACCTTCTAAATCTCTACATATCTTACACATTAGGTATGTCTCTCACATTAAATATTTCTTGTCAATTTTTCTTTTTTTTTCTTTCATAAATTAGAAAACTTATTCTTTCCTTCCATTTTTAAATGTATTCTAATTATTATAGATTATTATAACCCAGAAGTTTGAAAATCCACCAACACTTTATGGCACCTTTTATAGTGAGGGTCTATGTGGTTAGTGATTCTGAGGAAAAAAAGTACATGGGCACAGGGAGTCATTTGTGGCATAAAACTTAATAGTCGTAAACTTCATATTTTGGAGGCAATTGAATTCTGGTGCATTTTGTTGTTGTTGCTTTTTTGCTGTTGTTTATGTTGAGTGATCATATAGGGTACACTGGTATTGGTAGAATCTCTAGTGTATATAAATATCAATGGCAACTGTTGTTTTCACATCATCACAAAGGTTGAGATGAATAGGGAGTTTGAGTTAATGTCATTTTTTCCACAGCCATGCCCCTGGAGCCTTAAAATAATTTAAAAAATAATAATCTCAATAATTTTTAAAAATTCTCAGTAGTTAAATTCTATAACCTTGAGACACTTTTTTTCTGTTTTGCCTTGGGAGAAAAATGGTACATGGTTGGAACCTACCAAAAAATTGGCTCACTAGCAAATAACAATGATAATAGCGGGAGCAGAAGTGTCAGTAATAGCAATAATAGTAATAATAATAAATGAAAAATCAAGTATTCACTTGGACATTTTGACACTTCCTGTATAGAATAAAGTTGAGGACAATCATACTCAATAGTAGTATCTACACTGGACACTAACAGAATACTGAGAAACTTTACTCAATGATGAAGGTATATGCCTGAGATAGTCACAGATAGAGCAATACTCACTGAAGTCCCAGCACTGGACATAGGACGGTGGTCAGAGTCTGAAGGAACCAGTTTTTCACAACTTTGCATGTTGGCATCACCTCAAATTCAGTAACATGAATCACAAGTAGAACAGATTTCAATGAACCTGACCACTGAAAGAAATGAAAAAGCACCACAATACAGGAAAGAGGAAAGTGTCAGGGGAACCTTAATTCCTCTCATCGGCAATATCATGGAATGACTGCTTGACATGAAGTTTTGACATTACTCACACGCATCGCATGACAGATTTATTTATTTTAGCCATACTTGAACTTGAATTATATAAAGTATAATAGAAAACACTTTTTTATAATCCCCGACAATTATCCCTCTTTCTATCACCAAAGGCTGTCTAACTTCTAATTTGTGTTTCATGAATAACATTAGCACCTCGCCACTGCACTCCATAATCTGAAGTGGATCTCAACTCTCTACTCAATGATAGCAATGATCCAACATTCAGACTCCACTTAATATGTGTCTCTCAGACTCATGGATTTCATCATAGTTGTCTTTTGTTTCTTTTTTGTAAAGACTAATATATTTATTGCATTTATTGTTACACATTTTTGTTAATTCAAGATTAAGCTCCTTGAATTGAACAATTAAAAATGACTGCAAATTTTCTCATAGATAGATATATATAAATAAAATTACCTTTGTGTGTGTAATACATGTTTAAGATACTCAATTTAAAAAATATGTTCAACATCTGTATTCATTAGCATGCATGTGATAAAATTTTATACAAGCATATTGCATTTTTGCAACAGAAGGAGAAAAATACACACTATCCATATAATTATTATCACTGAATATTGTTAAAGATAATTTACATTATTGTTTATATCAAGTTTTTATATGAAAAAATGAATCTTTTCTTGGAATCCATCCTACAGAAGACTGTATAGATGTAAGCAAAAAATATATGTGTAAAGATGCTCATTGTATATAATTAAAAAAAGGATAATTGAAAACAACTCCAATTTCCATCAATAGGGAATTAGCTACCTGAATGATGCTAAGTACCGACCAAAAATATACAGAGATGTAAAAAACATTTGTTCATATAGGAAATATGAACATCTACTTATATTGAAGGAAAGAATCAATGAAAAAGCAGCATAGGGGAGAAGTTAAGATGGCGGAGTGGTGGGGGACCCAGAGCTTGCCTCACCCCTTGAACATAGCTAGATCAACATCAAATCATGTCAACAACTAGGAAATGAATCTGAAGGATTAAGAAAACAGTCTGCACAATTGGAGGGAGAGAACGTGGCAGATGCAAAGTTTGGAGTTGTGAATTGGGGGAGAGAAAAGCCGCGGTGCCATGGAGGGGAGGGAGCCCTCTTCACAGACAGAAGTCAGGGAGGGAGGGAGAGAAGGAGAGAGGGAGAGAGAGCAGCATGTAGGGTTCGTGCAAGAGGCTGTGGTGCGGGGATCCCCTGGGTTGCACTGGGAGAGAACACTCTCCTTCCTGGAGTACATTTGAAAGAGGTTATATTGCCTCTCCAAGGACAAAAGGCCTGCCAGGAGCCTTTGAATGGCTGTTAACAGCAGGGAACATAGGTGTGCAGGGGACAAATAACCTGGTAGCTGCTTCTTGTTGCGAGTCCATAGACTCCAGGCACCTGCGCAGGTGTATAACTGCTTTTCTGGGACAGAATAGTGCCCAGTGCAGCACTGCAAGGCTCTCCTTTGGGACGGGGCTGTCTGCACCTTGCCAGGTCCTTTAAAATTTGGAGTTTTGAATCCCAGCCACTGGCCAAAGATAAAACACAGGAGAACTGAGGCACTGGGCATGCTGATGGCCAGGGCAGACAGTTTGAGGGCACGGATCTGATGAAAGCCTGGGACACAGGAAGGGGGATTGTTCACTTTTCTGTGAGGGCCTATGCTGAACAGCCTCAGCCTTAAGCTCTCTTTCCCAGGGACAGGAGGGTGGGCGTGATGCCCATCTTCCACCCTCCGCCATGCCTACCAGCACAGTCAGACTTCAGAGAGAAACATAGCTCCTCCGGTGGAGGCTGCAGTCTCTTACACTAAACACCACTCCCTGAGCCCAGCAGGGGCATCTTCACTAGTGCAGGTCTGACTAAAAGCCAGCGCAGCTGGCCTCTCCCTCAGAAGATCAACACAGGCCCACCACATGTACCAAGTCTACTGCTCATAGAGTGCTCCAAAGCATTAGCTTCCATTCTGGTGGAAATAGGACCAAGCTTACTTTTTAAAAAATGTTTTTAGGAGGGGGGAAAGATGGCGGAGGAGTAGGGGACCCTATTTCAACTGGTCCCCGGAATTGAGCTGGATATCTACCAGACCACTCTGAGCACCCACGAAACCAGCCTGAGATGTAAGAAGATCTGGATCTCTACAAACAGAATATCGCAGGCGGTTGGTTTTGAGGTAGGAAGTGGGGAGCCGTGATTCTGCGGGCAGATATCGGAGGATAAACGGCAGCGGGAGAGTGCCGGGCTGTGGGGATCCTACACCGCCGGTGAGTGACAGCCTCGCGCGCTGCGGACGGGGCACAGACTCGCAGACTGGTAGCGTCGGGAAAGGACTTTAGGGCAGCCCCCAGGGTGGAAAACCAGACCGGCGGGGTCGCGCGCACGCAAACCGCAGACCCCCGGACAGAAACCAGAGCGACGGTCGTGTGCACATGAACTGCAGCCTCCGAGTCGGAAACCCAGTGCGCCGGGGTCGTGCCAGTGAACTGTAAACCCCCAGCGGCACGCGCGAACTGGGAGCGGCTGGCGGTTTTAGAAGCACAAAGGGCAGAGATGTGCCCCGACCTGGAGGCAGGACTGGGAGCGCTGCGGAGGGGCGCACAACCCAGGATGCTGCAGTTTATAGCAGCCGGACAGAAAGGGAGACAGTGTGGCCTGGAGAGCTCACTGAAGAACGGACTGCGGTCTCTCTGCTCTGAGGCAAAGGGTTGGAAACGGTCTCTTCTGCTCTGACTCGCGGAAGAGACGTGGAAAGCCGCCAGGGAAAGGCGCCAGAGAACAAAAGCCCCAAAGACTGATTCCCACTGAGCCCATCCCCCGCCACAGGGGCGAAGGGCAACTCCGCCCAAACAGGGTTGCCTGAGTAACAGCGTGGCAGGCCCCTCCCGCAGAAGACAGGCTGGGAAAACAAGAGGCCAGCAACCCTAAGGTCCCAAGAAAACAGGTGCATCTTGCTTGGGTTCTGGTCAATAATTTGGACTCTATACATTCCCTCAAACACCCATCAACAGAATGACTAGGAGGAGGAGCCCCCAAAACAGAAAAGACTCAGAGATTATGACTTATGCTGCAGATTTACAAATGGATGCAGACATAACCAAGATGTCGGAGATGGAATTCAGGCTAGCAATTGTGAAGACAATGGCTAGAATGGAGAAATCAATTAATGGCAACATAGAGTCTCTAAGGGCAGAAATAAAAGGTGAATTGGCAGAACTTAAAAATGCTATCAATGAGATCCAATCCAATCTAGATAATCTAACAGCTAGGGTAACTGAGACAGAAGAGAGAATAAGCGACCTGGAAGACAGTATAATAGATAAAAAGGGAAAAGAGTAGGCCAGGGAAAAACAACTCAGAAACCATGAAAATAGAATCAGAGAAATAAGTGACACCATGAGGCATTCCAATGTCAGAATAATTGGAATCCCGCAGGGAGTGGAGAGAGAGAGAGGGCTAGAAGATGTATTTGAGCAAATCGTAGCTGAGAACTTCCCTAATCTGGGGAATGAAACAAACATTCGAGTCCTAGAGGCAGAGAGGACCCCTCCTAAGATCAAGGAAAACAGGCCAACACCCCGGCATGTAATAGTAAAACTTGCAAATCTTAGAACCAAGGAAACCATCTTAAGGGCAGTTAGGGGGAAGAGATTCCTTACGTACAGAGGGAGGAACATCAGAATAACGTCAGACCTATCCACAGAGACCTGGCAAGTCAGAAAGGCCTGGCAAGACATATTCAGGGTCCTAAATGAGAAGAACATGCAGCCAAGAATACTTTATCCGGCAAGGCTTTCATTTAGAATGGATGGAGAGATGCAGAGCTTCCACGACCGGCAGAAGTTGAAAGAATATGTGACCACTAAGCCGGCCCTGCAAGAAATATTAAGGGGGGGTTCTATAAAAGGAGAAAGATCCCAAGAGTGATCTACAACAGAAATTTACAGGGACAATCTATAAAAACAACGTCTTCACAGGCAACATGATGACAATTAATTCATATCTTTCAATAATCACTCTCAACGTGAATGGCCTAAACGCTCCCATAAAACGGCACAGGGTTGCAGATTGGATAAAAAGACAGGACCCATCCATATGCCGTCTACAAGAGACTCATTTTGAACCTAAAGATTCATCCAGACTGAAAGTGAAGGGATGGAGATCTATCTTCCATGCCAGCGGACCTCAAAAGAAAGCTGGGGTAGCAATTCTTATATCAGACAAATTAGATTTTAAACTAAAGTCTGTAATAAGAGACACAGAAGTACACTATATCATTCTTAAAGGGTCTATCCAACAAGAAGATCTAACAATTGTAAATATCTGTGCCCCCAACATGGGAGCAGCCATCTACATAAGCCAACTGTTAACCAAAATAAAGAGTCATATTGATAACAATACATTAATTGTAGGAGACCTCAATACTCCACTCTCAGCAATGGACAGATCATCTAAGCAGAAAATCAACAAGGAAACAAGAGCTTTGAATGATACATTGGACCAGATGGACCTCATAGATATTTACAGAACATTCCATGCTAAAACAACAGAATACTCATTCTTCTCGAGCGCACATGGAACTTTCTCCAGAATAGACCATATACTAGGTCACAAATCAGGTCTCAACCAATACCAAAAGATTGAGATTATTCCCTGCATATTCTCAGACCACAATGCTCTAAAACTGGAACTCATTCACAAGAAAAAATTTGGAAGAAATTCAAACACTTGGAAGCTAAAGACCACTCTGGTCAAGAATGTTTGGGTCGGGTGCCTGGGTGGCTCAATTGGTTAAGCGACTGCCTTCGGCTCAGGTCATGATCCTGGAGTCCCAGGATCGAGTCCCACATCGGGCTCCCTGCTCAGCAGGGAATCTGCTTCTCCCTCTGACCCTCTTCCCTCTCATGCTCTCTGTATCTCATTGTCTCTCTCGCAAATAAATAAAATCTTAAAAAAAAAAAAAAAAAAAAAAAAGAATGTTTGGGTCAACCAAGAAATCAAAGAAGAACTTAAACAATTCATGGAAATCAATGAGAACGAAAACACATTTGTCCAAAACCTATGGGACACTGCAAAGGCGGTCCTAAGGGGGAAATACATGGCCATCCAAGCCTCACTCAAAAAAATAGAAAAATCCCAAGTTCACCAACTAACTCTACACCTTAAAGAACTAGAGAAAAAGCAACAAACGACGCCTAAGCCATGCATTAGAAGAGAAATAATTAAAATTAGAGCAGAAATCAATGAATTAGAAACCAGAAACACAGTAGATCAGATCAATGAAACTAGAAGTTGGTTCTTTGAAAGAATTAATAAGATTGATAAACCACTGGCCAGACTTATCCAAAAGAAGAGAGAAAGGACCCAAATTAATAAAATTATGAATGAAAGGGGAGAGATCACGACTAACACCAAGGAAATAGAAACAATTATTAGAAATTATTATCAACAACTCTATGCCAATAAACTGAGCAATCTGGATGAAATGGAGGCCTTCCTGGAAACCTATAAGCTGCCAAGACTGAAACAGGAAGAAATTGACAACCTGAAGAGGCCAATAACCAGTAATGAGATTGAAGCAGTGATCAAAAACCTCCCAAAAAATAAGAGTCCAGGGCCTGATGGATTCCCTGGGGAATTCTACCAAACATTCAAAGAAGAAATAATACCTATTCTACTGAAGCTGTTTCAAAAAATAGAAACAGAAGGAAAACTTCCAAACTCATTCTATGAGGCCAGCATTACCTTAATCCCCAAACCAGGCAAAGACCCCATCAAAAAGGAGAATTTCAGACCAATATCCCTGATGAATATGGATGCCAAAATCCTCAACAAAATCCTAGCTAATAGGATCCAACAATATATTAAAAGGATCATCCACCACGACCAAGTGGGATTTATCCCCAGGATGCAGGGTGGTTCAACATTTGCAAATCAATCAATGTAGTAAAACACATTAATAAGAGGAGGGAGAAGAACCATATGGTCCTCTCAATTGATGCAGAAAAAGCATTTGACAAAATACAACATCTTTTCCTGATTAAAACTCTCCAGAGTATAGGGATAGAGGGAACATTCCTCAAGCTCATAAAATCCATCTATGAAAAACCCACAGTGAATATCATCCTCAATGGGGAAAAGCTGAGAGTCTTTCCCTTAAGATCAGGAACACGTCAAGGGTGCCCACTCTCACCACTGTTATTCAACATAGTACTAGAAGTCCTAGCAACAGCAATCAGACAACAAAAAGAAATAAAAGGTATTCAAATTGGCAAAGAAGAAGTCAAACTCTCTCTTTTCGCAGACAACATGATACTTTATGTGGAAAACCCAAAAGACTCCACCCCCAAATTACTAGAACTCATCCAGCAATTCAGTAATGTGGCAGGATACAAAATCAATGCACAGAAATCAGTTGCTTTCTTATACACTAACAACGCAACCGTAGAAAGAGAAATTAAAGAAACGATTCCATTTACAATAGCACCAAAAACCATAAGATACCTCAGAATAGATCTAACCAAAGAGGTAAAGGATCTATACTCTAGGAACTACAAAACACTCATGAAAGAAATTGAAGAAGACACAAAAAGATGGAAAAATATTCCATGCTCATGGATCAGAAGAATAAACATTGTTAAAATGTCTATGCTACCCAGAGCAATCTATACCTTCAATGCCATCCCGATCAAAATTCCAATGACATTTTTCAAAGTGCTGGAACAAACAATCCTAAAATTTGTATGGAATCAGAAAAGACCCCGAATCGCCAAGGAGATGTTGAAAAAGAAAAACAAAGCAGTGGGCATCACGTTGCCCGATTTCAAGCTATATTACAAAGCAGTGATCACCAAGACAGCATGGTACTGGCACAAAAACAGACATACAGACCAATGGAACAGAATAGAGAACCCAGATATGGACCCTCAACTCTATGGTCAAATAATCTTTGACAAAGCAGGAAAAAACATGCAATGGAAAAAAGACAGTCTTTTCAATAAATGGTGCTGGGAAAATTGGACAGCAACATGCAGAAGAATGAAACTCGACCATTCTCTAACACCATTCACAAAGATAAACTCAAAGTGGATGAAAGACCTCAATGTGAGACAGGAATCCATCAAAATCCTAGAGGAGAACATAGGCAATAACCTCTTTGACATCGGCCACAGCAACTTCTTTCAAGATACATCTCCAAAAGCTAGTGAAACAAAAGCAAAAATGAACTTTTGGGATTTCATCAAGATAAAAAGCTTCTGCACAGCAAAGGAAACAGTCACAAAACAAAGAGGCAACCCACAGAATGGGAGAAGATATTTGCAAATGACACTACAGATAAAGGGCTGGTATCCAAGATCTATAAAGAACTTCTCAAACTCAACACCCAAAAAACAAATAATCAAGTCAAAAAGTGGGCAGAAGAGATGAACAGACACTTCTCTGAAGAAGACATACAAATGGCTAACAGACACATGAAAAAATGTTCATCATCATTAGCCATCAGGGAAATCCAAATCAAAACCACACTGAGATACCACCTTACACCAGTTAGAATGGCCAAAATGGACAGGGAAAGAAACAACGAATGTTGGAGAGGTTGTGGAGAAAGGGGAACCTTCTTACACTGTTGGTGGGAATGCAAGTTGGTACAGCCACTTTGGAAAACAGTGTGGAGGTTCCTCAAAAATTTAAAAATAGAGCTACCTTATGACCCAGCAATTGCACTACTGGGTATTTACCCCAAAGACACAGATGTAGTGAAAAGAAGGGCCATATGCACCCCAATGTTCATAGCAGCAATGTCCGCAATAGCCAAACTGTGGAAAGAGCCGAGATGCCCTTCAACAGATGAATGGATAAAGAAGATGTGGTCCATAATTACAATGGAATATTACTCAGCCATCAGAAAAGATGAATACCCAACTTTTACATCAACATGGATGGGACTGGAGGAGATTATGCTAAGTGAAATAAGTCAAGCAGAGAAAGTCAATTATCATATGATTTCACTTATTTGTGGAAATAAGGAATAACATGGAGGACATTAGGAGAAGGAAGGGAAAAATGGGCGGGGGGAATTGGAGGGAGAGATGAACCATGAGAGACTATGGACCTGAGAAACAAACAGGGTTTTAGAGGGGAGAGGGGAGGGGGGATTGGTTAGCCCGGTGATGGGTATTAAGGAGGGCACGTACTGCATGGAGCACAGGGTGTTATACAAAAACAATGGATCGTGGATCACTACAACAAAAACTAATGATGTATTGTATGGTGACTAACATAACATAACAAAATTAAGAACTACAAAAAAAAAAGAAAAAAGAAAATGCATATTGTCACATTTAAAAAAAATGTTTTTGATTAATTAATTAATTAATTTTATTTTTTATTTTCTTGGATTAGGCTTCTTTTTTTTTCTTTCTTTTTTTTCTTCTTTCTTTCTTTTAGTTTGGAATCAGCCTTACAGTTTTTTGTTTGTCTGTTTGCTTTTTTGTTCCTTTTCCTTTTCTCTTTTCTTGGATTAGCCTTTTTTTTCCATTTCTTTCTTTCTTTTTTATTTTTAAAATCAGGCTTATCTATAGAGGACTAACCTGTGGGGAAAGTGCAGCCAAACACAGAGGCGAAGTGCACACAGCATATACTAGAAACACTTCTTAAAGTGCTAAGCCCTGGGCAGTGTATGACTACTACTTAATATAGTATTACTCTTAGGAGCTGGAAACATAACAAGATTTCATAACATGCAAAAGATAAGAAAACTACACATAATGACAAGACAGAGGAATTCTCCCCAAAAGAAAGATCAAGAAGAAATCACAACCAGGGATTTGCTCAAAACAGATATAAATGATATATCTGAACAAGAATTCAGACCAACAGTCATAAAAATACAATGTGAGCTTAAAAGAAGCATTGAAGACACCAGAAAAACCCTGGCTGCAGAGATAAAAGATCTAAAAACTAGTCAGACTGAAATAAAAAATGCTATACCTTGATGTAATCACAATGAGGATGGAAGAAGCAAAGGAAAGAATAGGTGATATAGAAGAAAAATTTAGGGAAAATAATGAAGCTGAAAAGAAGAGGGAAATAAAACTATTAGATCACAAAGGTAGACTTAGGGAATCCAGTGATTCCATAAAGCACAATAATATCTGTATCATGGAAGTCCCAGAAGAAGAGTGGGAAAAGGGGGCAGAAGGTTTATGTGAACAAATTATAGCTGAGAATTTCCCTAATCTGGGGAAGAAAACAGGCATTCAAATCCAAGAGGCACAGAAAACTCCCCTCAAAATCAACAAAAAGAGACCAACACCAGACATATCATAACAAAACCTGTAAAATACAAAGATAAACAGAGAATTCTGAAAGCAGCTAGGGACAAAAGGTCCTTAACCAACAAGGGTAGACACATAAGGTTAGCAGCAAGCCTATCTACAGAACTTGGCAGGTCAGAAGAAAGTGGCATGATAGATTCAATGAACTGAGTGGGAAAAATATGCAGCCAAGAATACTATATCCAACAAGGCTATCATTCAGAATAGAAGGAGAGATAAAGAGTTTCCAAGACAAGCAAAAACTAAAGGAGTTCATGTACACTAAACCAGCTTTGCAAGAAATAATGAAGGGGACCCTTTGAGTGGGAAGGAGAGACCAAAAGCAACAAAGACTAGAAAGGAACAGAGACAATCTATAGGAACAGCAACTTTACAGGTATTACAATGGCACTAAATTCATATGTATCAATAATTACTCTGAATGTAAATGGACTAAATGTTTCAATCAAAAGATGTAGGGTATCAGAATGGATTAAAAAAAAAAAAAGACCAATCAATATGCTGCTTACAAGAGACTCATTTGAGATCCAAAGACACCTCCAGATAGGAGGTGGAGAACCATCTATCATGCTATTGAACATCAAAAGAAAGCTTGAGTAGCCATATTTATATCAGACAAACTAGATTTTAAACCAACTTCATTGGTTTGAACAACTTCTTTGGAATGAACAAATTTCATTTCTTATAAGAAAAGAAGAAGAGTACTATATCATAATAAAGGGGTCTATCCATAAAGAAGATCTAACAATTATAAATATTTATGCCCCCAACTTGGGAGAAGCCAAATATATAAATCAACTGATAACAAACTTAAAGAAATTATTGATAATAATACAATAATAGTAGGGACCTTGAACACCCCACTCACAACAATGGACAGATCATCTAAGCAGAAGATCAATAGGAAACAATGACTTTGAATGACACACTGGACTAGATGGACTCAACAGATATAGTCAGAGCGTTTCATCCTAAAGCAGCAGAATATACATTCTTTTCAAGTGCACATGGAACATTGTCCAGAATAGATCACATATTAGGTCACAAATTGGGACTCAGTCAATACAAAAACACTGAGATATACCATGTTTATTTTCAGACCACAATGCTGTGAAACTTGAAGTCAACCACAAGCAAAAATTTGGAAAGACCACAAATACATGGAGGTTAAAGAACATCCTACTAAAGAATGAATAGGTTAACCAGGAAATTAAAAAAGAAATTAAAAAAAAAAAAACATGGAAGCAAATGAAAATGAAACCATGACAGTTCAAACCTTGGGGATGTAGCAAAGGCAGTCATAAAAGGGAAGTGTATAGCAATACAGGTCTTCTTCAAGAAGCATGACAAGTCTCAAATACACAACCTAATATCACACTTAAAGGAACTGGAAAAAGAACAGCAAATAAAGCCCAAAACCAGCAGAAGAAAGGAAGTAATTAGGATTAGAGCAGAAATAAATGATATAGAAATTAAAAAAACCAGCAGAACAGATCAATGAAACTAGGAGCTGTTGTTTGAAAGAATTAATAAAATTGATAAATCCCTAGCCAGACTTATCAAAAAGAAAAGAGAAAGGACCCAAATAAATAAAATCATGAATGAAAGAGGAGCGATCACAACCAAACCACAGAACTACAAACAATTCTAAGAGCATATTATGATAATTATATGCCCAAAAAAAATGGGCAATATGAAAGAAATGGATAAATTCCTAGAAACATATAAACTACCAAAACTGAAATGGGAAAAAAATAAAAAAATTGAACAGACCCATAACCAGCAAAGAAATTGAATCAATAATCAAAAATCTCCTAAAGAAATAAGACCCAGGCCCGATCGCTTCCTGGGGAATTCTACCAAACATTTAAAGAAGAATTAATAGCTATTCTTCTCAAACTGTTCCAAAAAATGGAAATGGAAGAACTTCCAAACTCATTCTATGAGGCCAGCATTGCCTTGCTTCCAAAACCAGACAAAAACTCTACTTAAAAGGAGAATTACAGACCAATATCCCTGATGAACATGGATGCAAAAATTCTCAACAAGATACTAGCTAATAGAATCCAACAGTACATTAAAAGGATTATTCACCAAGATCAAGTGGGATTTACTCCTGGGCTGCAGGAGTGGTTCAATATTCACAAATCAGTCAATGTGATACACCACATTAATAAAAGAAAGAATAAGAACCATATGATCCTCTCAATAGATACAGAAAAAGCATTTGACAAAATACAGTATCCTTTCTTGATAAAAAAAAAACCCTCAAGAAAGTCCCTACTTTCCTTTCTAGAAGGAAAGTTTCCTTTCTAGAAGGAATATACCTCAATGTCATAAAGGCCATATATGAAAAACCCACAGCTAACATCACCTTCAATGGGGAAACAGTGAAAACTTTCTCCCTAAGGTCAGATACACAAAAAGGATGTCCACTCTCACCACTGTTGTTCAACATAGTACTGGAAGTCCTAGCCTCAGCAATCAGACAACAAAAAGAAATAAAAGATAGCTAAATCGGCAAGGAAGAAGTCAAAATTTCACCTTTCGCAGACAACATGATATTCTATGTAGAAAACCAAAAAGACTCTGCCAAAAAATTGCTAGAACTGATACATGAATTCAGCAAAGTCACAGGAAACAAAATCAACATATATAAATCTGCATTTCTATACACCAATAATGAAGCAACAGAAAGAAAAATCAAGGAATTGATCCCATTTATAATTGCACCAAAAACCATAAGTTACCTAAGAATAAACCTAACCAAAGAAGCAAAAGATCTGTACACTGAGAACTATAGTATGTTTATGAAAGAAATTGAAGATAACAGCAAAGAGATTGAGAAACATTCCATGCTCATGGATTAGAAGAACAAATATTGCTAAAATGTCTATATTACCAAAAGCAATCTACACGTCCACTGCAATCCCAATCAAAATAACACCAGCATTTTTCAAAGAACTAGAACAAACAATCCTAAAATTTGTATGGAACTACAAAAGACACTGAATAGCCAAAGTAATGTTGAAAAAGAAAAGCAAAGCAGGAGGCATCACAATCCCAGACTTCAAGCTGTATTACAAAACTGCAATCATCGGGACAGTATGGTACTGGCACAAAAACAGACACATAGATCAATGGAACAGAATGAAGAATCCAGAAATGGACCCACAACTATATGGTCAACTAATCTTCAACAACGCAGGACAGAATACCCAATGGAAAAATGACTGTCTCTTCAACAAATGGTGTTGGGAAAACTGGACAGCAACATACAGAAGAATGAAGCTGGACCACTTTCTTGCACGATACACAAAAATAAATTCAAAATGCATGAACGATCTAAATGTGAGACAGGAATCCATCAAAATCCTAGAGGAGAACACAGGCAGCAACCTCTTTGACTTAAGCCACAGAAACTCCTTACTAGACAGGTCTCTGGAGGCAAGGAAAACAAAAGCAAAAATGAATTATTGGGACCTCATCAAGATTAAAAGCTTCTGCACAATGAAGAAAACAATGAAACTAAAAGGCAACCAATGGAACGGGAGAAGATATTTGCATACGACATATCAGAAAAAGGGCTAGTATGCAGAATCTATAAAGACTTCATCAAAATCAACACCCCGAAAATAAATAATGCAGTCAAGAAATGGGCAGCATGGGGCACCTGGGTGGCTCAGTCATTAAGCGTCTGCCTTCGGCTCAGGTCATGATCCCAGGGTCCTGGGATTGAGCCCCGCATTGGGCTCCCTGCTCTGCTGGAAGCCTGCTTCTCCCTCTCCCACTCCCCCTGCTTGTGTTCCCTCTCTCACTGTGTCTCTCTCTGTCAAATAAATAAATAAAATCTTAAAAAAAAAAAAAGAAATGGGCAAAAGACATGGACAGATGTTTCTCCAAAGAAGACATACGAATAGCTAAGAGAAATGTGAAAAAAATGCTCAATATCACTCATCATCGGGGAAATACAAATCAAAAATCACAATGAGATACCACCTCACACCTGTCAGAATGGCTAGAATTAACAACTCAGGAAACAACAGATGTTGGTGAGGATGCAGAGAAAGAGGAACTCTTTTGCACTTTTGGTGGGAATGCAAACTGGTGCAGTCACTCTGGAAAACAGTATGGAGGTGCCTTAAAAAGTTAAAAATAGAACTACCCTACGACCCATCAAATGGACTACTAGGTATTTATCCAAAGGATAAAAAAATACTGATTTTAAGGGGCACATGCACCACAATGTTTATAGCAGCACTGTCAACAATAGCCAAATTATGGAAAGAACCCAAATGTCCATCGACTGATTGATGGATAAAGAAATGTGGTATTTATATAGGGAATATTTTTCCTATTATTAGTTGACCAATATATATATAATATATTGTATATATATTACTCAGCCATATATATATATATATATATATATATATATATATATATATATATACACATATATGTAATGGAATATTACTCAGCCATAAAAAATAATGAAATCTTTCCATTTACAACAATTGGATGGAACTAGAGTGTATTATGCTAAGTGAAATAAATCAGTCAGAGAAAGACAAATATATGAATATGATTTTATTCATATGTGGAGTTTAAGAAACAAAATAGATGAACACAGGGAAAGAGAAGGAAAAAAATAAGATAAAAACAGAGAGGGAGGCAAACCATAAGAGACTCTTAACTACAGAGAACAAACTGAGGGTTGCTGGAGAGGAGGAGGGTGGGAGATGTACTAAATGGGTGATGGGCATCAAAGAGGGCACTTGTTGGGATGAACACTGGGTTTTATATGTAAGCAATGAATCACTAAATTCTATTCTTGAAACCAATACTACCCTATTATGTTAACTAACTTGAATTTAATTTTTTTTAAAAAATTGCATAATAAGATTACCTTTTTCCTAAAAATCTATGGTTTAGAAATTTCTATCAGTTAATTTTGTTACATTTGAAAATTTTATAGGCAGCATGCATGATTTTTAAAATTCAGGTGCCACAGAAATTAAGATAAACAGTTAAATATATCCAATGACCAGGACCTATGGGTGTAAAATTTTTCATTTTTAACAATTTACTAATTTTAATACAACCATTATTATGACCCTAGTTTTTTAATAAGAACATTCATATATTTTAAGAAAAAAACTAATAAAATGGATTTAACAAAATAAATGCAAGACAGGGAATGAAAGTAATATTAGGTAAAATACCACTAAGTTTATATGAGTTGTGATTAAAAGAGGATTATTAACTAGCTCATATGATTTATTTCTTTTTTGCTAGTTTATTTTAATGAATCTTACCATCACAGAGAAAACTAAATCCAGAAACATAATCAAGTAAATATTAATCAGTGAATTAATAGGTATTTAACTGAATCATCAAATGTTTTAAAATTTTATAAAATTCTGAAAATAAGTGAAAAATATGTAATATGTACTTTATAGACATAGATGTTATTTATATTTATATCATAGTTCTAGAAAAAACAGAAACACAGAAAAAGGAAACATTTATAGTTAGATATGAGCCTACATTCAAAGAATCAAATTCTTTATATTTTTCATTTTATTTAATGGAAACCTATCCTTGTTACCATGGAAGTACAAATATGAACATACAGTTTGAATAGTTTAGAATCCAAGAAAGTGTCCATAGCTGCTCTCACAATCTAAATGGAGGACAATTGTGTTTATAGATACTTTAGTTTCCAAGACAACATGATATGCATTCATGTGACTCTATGGAAACCAACAAACTTGTAATTGATGTTCAACCCTTGTGCTAGACAAACTCTGTTGGGTTCTCAATATAAATGCTAATGGAAAGAAGGTGGGCAGCTCCCCTCCTCTGTGTTTCAAAATTGTACATCCAAGTCTCAAGTTACCTTGGCATTCCCTAGATGGAAATTCTGTATACATATAATATTACATTATTATTTATACCTTACGTAAAATATGACTTGATTTTTAGTGACACAATTATTTCTAAATGTTTATCAGAAGAAAACACAGTTTATCCCTATTCTTAATCTACTAGGGTTTTTTTCTGGACAAAGTAGTGTTTTAGAAACAATTCTTCCAAAAAATTTAAAGTAAGAACTTTAACATATTATTTATTCTAAAATGCCAGACTGGATATCTTTAAACTAAGTTTCCTGCCATTTATATGTTCACTGATTCTGTTTAGCAAAGTTCAGTCCATGCAGTAAGTAGATACTCAAAATCCTCAAAAAAAAAAAAAAAAAAAAGTGCAAAGTAAATGGCATGCTAGGTTTCTCTGAATCACCATCTCCTAATTTCCCTTAAAATCTTCACAAAAGCATATTCATACTTTCCAGAAATAAATTAAAATGAAATAATTACAAAATTTGTGACAATTTTCTACTAATTGCGTGGATATTAATGTGGCAAATCATGGTCATTAGGAATGAAGCTATATGGAGGATTTAACCCTCTCTAATAATTTCACAAAATTAGATCCATAGGATTTGTGCAGTTGAAAGCAGGCAAGTACTGGCTATATTGATTATATTCAAATATGGGAAGAAACTAGATCCATTTCCTCTCATTTCTTCCTTAATCAGTGCTCAACAGACAAATTAAAGAATGGTATGAATTTTAATCCAGGAAAAAGTATAGAATTTACAAAAATATGATTGCGGGAGGAGTGGATAACTAGTTCCAACATCTATAAATGCAGAGGATATTCACTGTCTCCCAAATTAGCTATAAACCATTCCGATCCAAATACTAATGGCAGTGAGATGTTTTGCTGAAGTGGCAGTGAGGGCTTGTGGTCAAAGGAATCTCAAACAATTTGACTTGTTGTCAACAGTTTATATTTCAGAATTATAATAAGTTATTTTCATCTGAGTATCTGTTAATTAATTAGTAAGTAATTGATTAGTAAGTAACTAATACCTTCCTGAAAACGATTCCTGAAAGTTCTTGTAGTGTTACCAAGAAAGTATAATATTTATTTTTCCCTGTACATTTTAAGAAGTTCACAGGATTGAAAATCATAAAGATACAAAGGAATAATCCCCTTTCACTTCATTCTCCAACCTCAGGCTTACCACATGAGAATAGGAAGCAGATCAATCTCCCCACACATGAAATAGAAGGATGCCTGCCTATGACTTACGTTGCAGAAACAATATCCATTCCTAGTTGGCAAGCAGATCATGTACTTAATGTGTTGAATGAAAGAGCAGTTGGATAACTGAACGAAAGAATGAAATAAGTCATTAGTTATTCTAAGGACTTAGTTGACAAAGATATCCTTAATATCAAAGTGTCAATAATTTTGACATCTATCTTACTAGGTCTTCACAACTTTTATTCAGGATATGATTAAACTAAACTCTTAAGTGCCTTGAATAAATAATCTTCAATCTATTCATTACATTTGGTGAATTGTAACACAAAATTGAAAAATCATTAATTTCTGGCTAAAATACCGTATGTGAAGAAATATCTCTTCCTAATAGCTAGGAGAAGTTTAAAGGCTTACAAGAATAGCGAAATATAAACTACTGTCTGAATTCTAGAGAAATTTCACTAACAATTTTGCAAATGGGAATAAACTGAGTAAAGTAATCATTAGTTTAACTATATTTCCACAGTATAAGAAAAGATAGAAAGATGATACATCCTTTCCTCAGTAGCTAACTTGCAAATCAGAAGCTTTCAATCTATATCAACCAGAAAACCAGACAGGCAGCATTCTATTTCATGTATGGGGAGATTTATCTGCTTCCTATTCTCATTTGATAAGCCTAAGGTTGGAGAATAGAATGAAAGGGGATTATTCCTTTGTATCTTTATATTTTTTAATTCTGTGAACTTCTTAAAATGTATAAGGAAAAAAATAGTTATTATTTTTTCTTGGTAACACCACAATAAGAACTTCCATGAATTGTTTTCAAGAAGGTATTAGCTGAGAAATGTTTGTGGTCCCAAATCAATTTTGGTCTTAAAACTACCATAATATATTCCAGGGTTTGTATCTGAAATATGCCACATATTTTAATGGAAAGGAGTCACCAAGGTTTTTTAAAAGAAATCTGCAAAGGATGTTGCCTGGTTATGTTATTAATTTATATTAAATTTTGAATATATTTTCATGTATAACATTCTCTAGCAATTACAGTTTTGAAAATATGGGCACTGAAAAACACTGTATCTATATTTAATCCAGTAGAATTTAAGGTATTTGTGGAAAGGAAGCTTGTTTTGTGGATTTAATAAACTAAAATAACTTTAGGAAATCCTATAGTTTAACATTCCATCATTACCTATAAGAAAGCTAAGATCCAAAGATTAATGACTAGCCCACATTCATTTGGTCTGTTAGTTTAAAAACTAAAGTGATGCAAAATTTTAAGTCAGACTGAGAAAGACAAATACCATCTGATTTCACTCACATGTGGAATCTAAAATACAAAACAAATGAATAAACAAAAAGCAAAATCAGACTTGTAAATATAGAAAACAAACTGATGGTTGCCAGAAAGGAGGGGGTGAGAGGATGAAGAAAATGGGTAAAGGGAAGTGGGGAATACAGGTTTCCAGTTATAGAATGAATAAGTCATGGGAACAAAAAGCAAAGCATAAGGAATATAGTCAGTGATCTTGTAATAGTGTTGTATGGTGACAGATGGTAGTTATATTTGTGGTGAGCATAGCATAACACATAGAGCAGTTGAATCACTATGTTGTACATCTGAAACTAATTTAACATTGCATGTCAACTATACTCAAATTTTTTTTAAATTCACTGCATAATTTTCTTGTACAACCACACTCAGAATGTTGTGAAATAAATTCCTATTTGTTATAAAGGGGAAACTTAAAACCCTGTCTATTCTTTGTAAGTTTAGTAATAAATGATTTTCCATAAAAATTTCTAAATACCTGTGCCAAGATAGTTATCTATATAAAGATCAAAGATCCAAAAAAGATATAGACATCTAAATCAAGCTCTTTATACAGCAACAACATCATCTCAGGAGTGTATCTCAGGAACACACTGATGTTATTTTATCCATTTACATCCAAAGATACACACACACACACAAAAGGATCCTAACTTGACATCATATTGTATGGCACACACACACACACAGAGAAATCTTACCATGCCTTATAAAAATGAAGATTATTGGAGAATTCTGGTTCAAGATGGTAAGGTAGGAAGACTCTGAACTAACCTCCCCCATGGACCACACCAAATTACACCTATTAATAAAAGAATTTCTCCTGAAGATCTGAGGGCTGACTGAACAGCTACTGAACAACCAAAGACAGAGAGAACAGCAAGAAAACAGCAAGAGAGGGGCACCTGGGTGGCTCAATTTGTTAGGCATCTGACTCGTGATTTCTTCTCAGGTCATTATCTCAAGGTCATGAGATCAAGTCCTGCTTGGGGTCTGGGCTGGATATGGAGCCTGCTTAAGATTCTCTCTCTCCTTCCCTCTTCCTCTGTCCCTCCCCTCCACATGCACACACACTCTCTCTCTCTCTAAAAGAAGAAGAAGAAGAAGAAGAAGAAGAAGAAGAAGAAGAAGAAGAAGAAGAAGAAGAAGAAAGAAAACAGCAAGAGAGACAGTCTAAAAGAGTAACTAGCATATACAGCCACAGCTCCAGCCATTCAGCAAAAGTCACCAAGCACACACAGTTTGCATGGTAGTCACCATACACAAGATCACTCCTTCAACTTTAGGAAAAATAGTCATTTTGCCTATGCATAGAAAAAACACAGAAAGTCAAACAAAATATGTTCCAAACAAGAAGAAAAAAAAAAGCCTCAGTAAAAGAATTAAATAAAACAAAGAAACAATAAACCTGATAAAGAATATAAAGTAATGATCATAAAGATACTCACTGGTCTGAGAAAGGAAGGGAAGAACTCAGTGAGATCTTCAATAAAGAGATAGAAAATATTAAAAAGAATCAATCAGAGCAGAAGAATACAATACCTGAATTAAAAAACACAGTAGAGGGAATCAACAGTAGATTAGAGAACACAGAAAAGCATATCAGCAATTTGGAAGACAGGATAAAGGAAAGCACCAAGTCGAACAGCAAAAACAGAAAATATTTTTTTTTAAATGAGGATACATTAAGAGATCTCTTGTACAACATCAAGTGAACAAACATTTCCATTAATTTTAGGGGCCCCAGAAGAAGAAGAGGGACAGAAAGATATAGAAAACTTAAGTGTAGAAATAATAATTGAAAACTTCCCTAACCTTAGGAGGGAAATAGACATCCAACTCCAAGAAGCACAGAAGAGTTCCAAACAAGATGAACCCAAGGAGGTCCGTACCATAACACATAATAATTAAAATGCCAAAGGTTAAAGAGAGAATCCTAAAAGTAACAAGAGAGAAACAACAAGTTGTTTACATGGGAGAAGCTATTATTCATGAAATGTGGAAACGGAAGTAAAAAGGAAAGAAAGGGGGAAAAGAAAAAGAAAAAAAAATCTTTTCTCTTTTTCTGTTTTTTTTCTTTTTCTTTTTTTAGAATGTGTTTGAACTTAAATTACCATCAAATTGATATGGACTGCTATTAGGATGTTATATACAAATTGCATGGTAACAACAAACCTAAAACCCAAACCTATGATACACACACAAAATATAAAGAGAAAGAAGGCTAAACAAAACATCAAAAACTAATGATGTAATGTATGGTGATTAACATAACATAATAAAATAAAATAAAAAAAAAACACTATAGATACTCATCAGTCACAAGGGAAGAGAGCAAGAGAAGAAGAAAGGAATAAAGAAAAACTACAAAAACAACCAGAAAACAATTTTTAAAATGGCAATAGGTGCATACTTATCAATAATAACTTTAAATGTAAATGACCTAAATGCTCCAATCAAAAGACATAGAGTGTCAGAATGGACAAAAAAACAAGACCCATCTATATGTTGCCTATAAGAGGCTCACCTCAGACCTATAGGCACATACAAAATGAAAGTGAAAAGATAGAAAAACATGCACCATGCAAACGGAAGTGAAGAAAAAGCTAGCGTAGCAATACTTAACATCACACAAAATAGACTTTAAAACAAAGACTGTAACAAGAGACAAAGAAGGACATTACATAATGATAAAGGACTTGATCCAACAAGAGGATATAACAATTATAAATATCTATGCACCCAACACTAGAGCACCTAAATATATCAAGCAAATATTAATGGACATAAAGAGAGAAATCGATGGCATACAATAATAGTAGGGAACTTTAACACTCCACTTACATCAATGGATGGATCATCCAGACAGAAAATCAATAAGGAAATATTGTGTTTGAATGACATATATACAGAATATCCTATCCAAAAACAAAAGAATACACATTCTTTTCAATTACACATGGAACGTTCTCCAGCATAGATCACATATTAGGTCATAAAACAAGCCTCAATAAATTTAAGAAGATTAAAATCATACCATGCATCTTTTCCAATCACAATGGTGTGAAACTAGAAATAAATTGTAAGAAAAAAATGGAAAAAACACAAACACGTGGAGACTAAACAACATGCTACTAAACAACCAATGGATCGGGGCGCCTGGGTGGCTCAGTCAATTAAGCGGCTGCCTTCGGCTCAGGTCATGATCCCAGGGTCCTGGGATCGAGCCCCGCGTCGGGCTCCCTGCTCAGTGGAGAGTCTGCTTCTCCCTCTCTCTCTGCCTACTTGTGCTATCTCTCTGTCAAATAAATAAATAAAATCTTTAAAAAAAAAAAAAAAAAAAAAAAAAACAACCAATGGATCAATGAAGCAATAAAAATAAATAAATAAATAAATACATGGAGACAAATGAAAATGAAAAGATGATGCTCTAAAATCTCTGAACAGTGAAAGCAGTTTTAAGAGGGAAGTACATAGCAATATAGGCCTACCTCAAGAGAAAAGAAAAAACTCGAATAAACAAGCTAACCTTACACCTAAAGGAACTAGAAAAAGAACAAGCAAAGTCCAAGGTGAGTAGAAGAAAGGAAATAATAAAGATCAGTGCACAAATAAATAGCATAGAGACAAAAAACAATAGAAAAAATTGATGAAACCAAGAGCTGGTTTTTTGAAAAGATAAATGAAATTGAAAAACCCTTAGCGAGACTCATCAAGAAAAAAGAGAAAGGACCCAAATAAATAAAATCAGGAATAAGAGAGAAGTAACAACTGATACCACAGAAATACAAAGAATTATCAGAGAATACCATGAAAAATTATAAGCCAACAAACTGGACAACCTGGAAGAAATGGATAAATTCCCAGAAACATACAATCTTCCAAAACTGAACCGGGAACAAATAGAAAATCTGAATAGATGGATTACAAGTAATGAAATTGAATCAGTTATCAAAAAACTACCAAAAAAATAAAAGTCCAGGACCAGATAGATTCATAAGTGAATTCTACCAGACATTTAAAGAAGACTTAATACCTATTGTACTCAAACTATTCCAAAAAATAGAAAAGGAGGAAAGCTTCCAAATACATTCTACAAGGCTAGCATTACTCTGATACCAAAACCAAAGACATCACAAAAAAGAAAACTACAGGCCAATATCCCTTATGAACATAGATGCAAAAATCCTCAACAAAATTTTAGCAAACTGCATACAATACATGAAAAAGATCATTCACTACAATCCAGTGAGATTTATTTCTGGGATGCAAGGAAGGTTCAATATTTACAAATCAATCAATGTCATATACCACATCAACAAAGTGAAGGATAAAAATCATGATCATCTCAATAAATGCCGGAAAACATTTGACATAATTCAACATCCATTTGTGATAAAAAAAAAAAAAAAAATCACAACAAAATGGAGTCACAAGGAGTGTACCTCAAAAATGAAGATTACTATACATACCCAATATCATTTTTTTTTCTGTTTTAACCTTTTTGTGATACTATAGTTTTGAGTGTAGTTGGAGAGCCTTTGGGAAGACCTTAGTTTTTTTGTTTTGTTTTGTTTTTTGGGGTTTTTTTAATTGAGAAAACGAGATATAAATTAATGCCACCCAGTAAAACATACAATATTTGAATTTTTCTAACATTAGGATTTATTAAGAAGTTTATATAAAATGGTTTCCCTCTTCCCACTATTTTGAACCTACACTATAATTGGGAGATAAGACAGAGCTGCCCAGGCTTTGAGATTTTTCAAAATCTTGAATGAAATTTGAAGCTTCTTTCCTGTGCTCAATTGACAATCAGAAGTTTGTGGCTGAGCAATAATCCAAGATTATGAGATCTGACGTCACCTAAATATTGCCATTGATTAGAACTGTTCTCATCCAGGTATTTATTCTGTGAGGTTTTTGGAGACATCTATTAGATCTACTCATTTACTTGTTCTTATTGTAATACAAGTCCTGTTAAGAAATCCTATGTTTGCCTGTGTTTCACCAATCAAGACCTAATGAAACTTACCACACCCTTGAGTTAGAGTTAGAATTCCCCAAAGTTATAAAAGCCATAAAGAAGCTAAGACCTATTGGTCAAAGAAATGAGTTTCTCTGAAAAATTCTACATTCCAGATGAATGGTGCAGTTTTTAAAAGCAAGTTTATTCTTCTCTTTTTAAGTCTTTTGCATTTACACTATCAAAATACATAGCTCTAACTAATAATTGATATTTGTAACTAGGTAGGAAAATATGATTGGTTAAAATACCTTGAAAGCTTTCAGGGACATCATGCCAAACTTCTATGAGCATAAATTGAACATTAGTAAACATTACTAATGAGAAGTTCTGTCATAGGTTGGAGACCTCTGTTTAACTCTGCTGAATGTTAGCAAAAGGGAAGTTAAGGAATTCTCTCAACTAGGCTCTTTACATGGCAGGAAATAACTTACCTTACCTAGTTTAACCTTAGAAGAACTAGATAAAACATTTGACTTCTGGAACGTGCGGTGATTTTATAATTCCACACAATTTTATTTCTTTAGATATATTCTCTGTTGAGTTGTCATGACAAATCTGTCTGGCTTAGTAGCATAAACACTTTAACTTTAGGTTAACCCTTAACCTCTGCAAGTTAAAAACAAAATGAGGTTATTGCAGTGAAGGTCACTATTAAATAGGGATGTTTTTTATTGTGGAAGAGAATTGGAAAGTTAGAGGTGATAGGTCTTTTGATATTATAGAAGTAGTCCAGTTATCCTGAATTAATTTATCCCATAAATTAGTTGGTGCCGTATAAAAATAAATAAATAAATAAATAAATAAAACCTTAAGGAATGAGAAACATCCCCCCCCTCTTTGGGGGACAAGAAGGAAAGATTTAGGTGGAGGTATTGTACTTGGTTACAAAAGGAAAACACTGAACACATACATATTTTAGTGCCTGAGAGATGAAGCTTAAAGGGAAGAATATGAAAGCTAACAAAAGTCTGCATTAGAATTAAAAACACTTTTTTAAGTCAAAGGATTTGGAAATTACAAATATTCATATCTTATAGATCACAATCTAAGTTAGACTCTTCAGTATTTAGGATTTATTATCCCAAAACTATAGAGAATAGACAGATTTTCAGATATGGTCCTTTTCTCCAATATTTCCTAACCTGGCATACTAGAAAAATGAGTTTATTGATCTCAGAGATAAGCAAACCTATATTTTGGTTTATCTGTTCTAAGAAATAAAAGGTGCTGTCTTGGGGTTAGGAGATTTATAACAACATGTTATTTGCATTTATTTCTTTTACTTTTACTATGTGCTTTTTTTCTTAACTTTTGGATGCATTTAAGATTACAACCGTGCCTATAAATCAGTCAGGCAGTATTTATTAACTGCTTACTCTTTGGTTCCAAGTTTAATCATTTGGCTCACATTCAATCATATCTATAATTTATCATCACATCTAATATTCCATGTCTAGATGAGGAAATGCTAGGCATATTTCTTGATAGATTTTCATTTTTAATCCCACAAGCAGTACCACTAAAATTATGAATTATGAATAAAAAATGTTATTTTAGAATTCTCTGTGACTTTTTTTTTCATTGTCTTATTGAAAAGTCTCATAAAATAGTTTCATTAAGGATGCATTTTCTAGTTAATGTGAAACCTAACATCTGCAATAAGGACACAATTTAGGAAATTAGTAAATTAAAAGTGCCTACCATGCACCTGTATTGCATTGGATAGTCATCTAACTAGACTTCTTTTAATTTATTTTTTTAAACTAAGTAATTTTTTGTTTGACTTTGATGACCAGTGTCCCTTTGTCAAATTCTACATACTAATAGAAACATGCACCTACTAGTTTTTATGTTTCAGTATATCAAAAATAGACTAAGGAGACTTCCTTTATTGGAAATAAGGGTATTAACAAAGACCAGATTCAATATCACCTGCAAACAATGAGGAGCTGAACAAAATTTATGTAATGATAGATTTCTGACATTAAACAATAGACAGAGCATGACTGGGATCTGAGAAAAAGAAACAAGCAATGTGAGGCCAATGTCCAGCCTAACTTTATACCTGGAGAAAACATTTGGAGGAGGGAGCAGGGAGGAAAAAGTCTTAAGGAACCTAGAGACCTTGCTTAGTTGAGAGGACAGATATTCTGGTTAGGGAGTAGGGGATACTAATACAACTAGAAGTTGTGGGACAGAGTTCAATAAAGGAGGGAGATACAGAAACAGCCAAAGATATTTAAATAAAGTTTGCCTTATTTAAATAAGATTCTTTGCTGGATACTTGACCATTCAGCTATAGTGAGAAACTCAACAAGGCCAGGCAAAGAACCATAAGGAATTTGTAATATAAACAACTTCCAGAGTTGAAGAGGGATACATTCAAACTCCAACCAGGCACAGTGGAGAACTCTTAGAGGTTAAACAGGTCATACATTAGAGATCACAAAGAGATAAAATCTTAGTAGTAGAATTGAAGTATTCCTGAAGTGAAGGCTAATCAATACTTTCCATAGTAATGCTTAAAACTGGGCCTCAAAGCAATCAAAATAATCCTCAGGTAACTGCAGATTAAAACAAACCTCACACTCTTTAAAGGAGATAACTAAATCCAGTCAACCTGGAACATTTACAATTTCCATCATCCTATCAAAACAAGAATTAGATGTACAAAGCGGCAGATATAAAATACACTAGCTATATTAGCTATTACTAGATGTTAGTACTAGATATACTAGCAATTACAATAAGACAAAACAAAACAGAACAAAACCTGTCTATATTCACAGATGACATTGATATGTGTATATGAAACCTTACAGAGTACACAAAAATGTTGCTGGAATAATAAGTGGGTTAAGCAATATTGCAAGATATTAGGTTAATATATAAAACTTTGCCATATATCTATGCACAAGCAATAAACCTATAACATTGAAATTTTAATATACTATTTATGAAAGATTAAAAAAAGGCAATTCCTAAAAAAGCCATATACAATACAGTACATAATGTATGATGTCATTTATATGAATTTCTAAAACCAACCAGACTAAAAACAAGCAAATGTAATATGTAGTGGAGAAGGCTGGTCAGCCTTCATATTCACTCTGTATTTATAGTTTAAGGGGTTCCTATTTGTTTTTGTCTGTGTATATTCTAATGGTTCTTTATCATGAATTACTTTTTAAAAATATTTTAGCTATTCTGGTATAGTCCACAGTATATATGATTTATCATTCTACAATGACATGGGTTCAAGTTCCCAATGTCTACATACTTACACTTAAAGAATTATAAATATATAATACAGATACATATACATACATAGATATATACTAAATAAATATGTAAACCAATATGATGAAAATGTAGAGAGAATATCAATATATATGCTACATAGCAAAAGAAATAGAACATTACCAGCAGCATTAGAGTATCTTGTTTATGTCTCCTTATATTGGCTCATTCATCACATCCAAAGAAAATCTTTCTTAAATTTGTGTGGCTCAGTTGGTTAAGTGTCCGACTCTTGATTTCGGCTCAGGTCATGATTCAGGGTCATGGGATCCAGCCCGGTGTCGGGCTCCATACTCAGTGTGGAGTCGGCTTGAGATTTTCTCTCTCCCTCTCCTTCTGTCCCTCCCCCTGCTCACATGCCCTCTCTCTCTCTCTCTCTTTCTCTCCCTAAAATAAATAAATAAAAAAAATCTCAAAAATAAAATAAAATAAAATGTGTAAATGAAATGGGAGTATCAGTGAAAATACCACAGCCTTGGGAACTTTGATTGAAACAACCCAGTTTTCACAAATGAAAATGAAAAAAAGAAATGTGTTTGAAAATGTTAATAAATCCAGAAGTGTTACATTATGTATGTAAAGTAAAGAAAATTCTAAATTCAGATTCAATATATTACTAGAGAATCTGAGAAATAACACATTTCTCCACATAGAATCTTAAATTTTTATAAAAGGATTACCTCATGATTACATAAACAATAATAATTTTAAATACCACTTCTTACTTTTACTAGTTATCTATATTGCATATCCAATTACCTCAAAATTTAGCGGGTTAAAAGAACAGTTAACATTTATTACTTCACAGTTTCTGTAAGTTAGTTCAGAAGTGGGTGAGCAGGGTAGTTCTGGTTCAAGGTCTTTCACAAGTTGCAGGCAGATTTCAGCCATTGTTGCGGTCATTTTAAGGACTGACTGAGGCTAGAAGATCTGCTCCCAACTTGACCCATTCAGGTAGCTTAGCTAGCAACCTGATGCTGGCTGTGGTTATGGGCTGTCAGTTTTGTTCAGCATAGACCTGCCCATCAGGCTATTTGTATGTCCTCACAAATGGGCAATTGACTTCCTTGAGACCTGGTGATGCATGAGAAAGCATCCTAGAACCAGCAACACTTTTTATAACCAAGCTTCAAAAGTCATATGCCTTCACTTATGCCATATTATATTGGTCACACAGATAAACTTTGATACAGTGTGGGAGGGATCTTCATGAAGATTTGAATAACAGAAGGTGAGGTTCATTGAGAGCTAGCTTGGAGGCTACTACATTTCTTCTCAAATCCTGTATTCTTTTCATTTATCTTTCCTCCTGTAGTGTTAACATTAAAAACCAAAACACAACGAAATAAAAAACGAAAACTAAAAAACACCTCTACTAAGAGTATATGTTACTTAATGATTCTCTATTGCAATGTGATTAGGGTAGTTTCAGTGATTCGGGGAACTTTATGTTAAAGTTTTATGTTACTGTGGAATAGTAAACTGTACTATTATCAATCCTTTTATGCTCGTGCTAGCATGAGCTAAGGATATAACCTAAAAATTTGGTAATAAAAGAACAAATCATCAAATCATCAAAATGACAGAAATGTTTGCCTTAAAAGATGTGGTATGAAGGGGTGCCTGGGTGGCTCAGTTGGTTAAGTGTCTGACTCTTGATTTTGTTCAGGTCATGATCTCAGGGTCGTGGGATCAGTTCCACCAATCCCGTGTAGGACTCCACATTCAGCAGGGAGTCTGCTTGAGATTCTCTCTCCCTCTCCCTCTGCTCCCCCCGCAAATAATAAATAAATAAATAAATAAATAAATAAATAAATAAATAAATAAATCTTTAAAAAAAAGATGTGGAATGAAAACTAAGAAAAATAACAAATAGTGGAAAGTTTGAATTATATTTTACAAATTTACTTAGGCCAATTTATATGCTACATTATTAAATTTATATAAAGGGATTCACAAATGGAGATACTGAATGCCTCAAGTCTAATTTTAACATTTCAAAATTGTGGTTAATGCACAGGTATCTTTGTACTTGGATAAACAGAATTCCACAACTATACCAAATATTTATAAATGCATTATTATAGACAGACATATTAGAAATATAACCAAAAAATAATAATCCCAAATAAGAATAACTGTAGAAAAGAAAAAAAAAATGATGTCTAATATTGTGTACTACCTGCATCTTTGACCCACCAAGCTACACTGATTTAATTGACTAAATTAATTCCAACTTATTTTAAACAATTGAGCATTGGGATCAGCATGCTAAAAATATCTTACTTTTGTCTTGTGATTTAAAATCTAAAACTTGTTTAGAAGCTATTTCAAGGATCCTTACTACTACTTTTGAGGTAGAAATTGTTATTCTCCCTTTATCAATGAGAACATGAAGACCCTGAATGTTTACAGGGTTTGCTCAAAGACTCCAAGGGCCTAACTAGAAAGTTTTGTATTTGACATTTTCTTTTTTGAGTCCAAGATAAAGCTTTATCTATGAAACCAGGTTACTTCTTATATTAATAAAGTATTATAAAACAGTATGTCCTGATCTTATTCTTTTGAAATTCTTATTCTTAGTAAAAATAATTGGAATTATAAATAAAAGAACTCATCATTGACTATTAGTATAATAATGCCATCATTTTAGATGGAATAATATTTCTTTTTTATGGAACATCATTCAACAACTAAATATAAAAGCATGTCATTGTGTTATTTGCCTATCAAATGATGTCTTCATGACTCATATTATTATAATTTACAAAATGGGATACAAATGGATAATCTATTATGTTCAACTGTGTTTTTATACTGTGATGATGATGATGATGATGATTACTACATGGACTATAGTTTAGGGTGCCTGGAGCATGAACATAAACATGTTATATTTGAAGTCTAATTTCTGTTCTCTGTGAGAATGTATTCATTTTACTGTGACATAATTCAGAATAGGACATATTTTTATCATCTGCTTGGTTTCATATTCATATCTATGAAAATGTAAAATTGATTAATGTTTTCATAGTGATAGAAGAGTTGTGAATTTCCTTGATGTTTTTGAAGTACTGAGGAAGTGTTACGCAATTCACACCCACTTTATTCTCAATTACTCAGAGTAATAGAGAAAAAGTATGGAATGGCATTTCTCACATCAGAGCTAGCTGACAGAATATACAATTAGGCTTGATTCATAGCATTTATTAAAATTTCCATTTAATTGCTAATTTGTCTCTATAGATTTGTAAATGTAGAAACTGGCACTTGTATAATTTTTTTTTTCCCTAATGCTCAGCACAGCAGAGAGCATTGAAATTTCTGTAGAGTAAAATCACAGTGATTCTTCATTATGTCCTGTGGTAGTCATAAAAATAATTATGGATTCACTAGTCCATTTATTTTCTTAACATTCTTTGTGTCAATCTCTTACTTCCCATTCCCCCACCTCCAACATAATATGTGGGGAAAAAAATCATAGATTTTATAATAGAAATGGAAGCATAATTTAAGTCAATCTTGTTTTATGAAGTAGGAAATCAATATCCAGAGAAACTATTCCACATACTGCACTTTACACATCTCAGTCATCAACAGAATTCTAACTGAAATGATTCCTGATTCCATTTTAAGGTTGCTATTGTTAATAAATTAAGTCTAATTGATTTTCTCTTTGATTCTAGCTAATTGGACAACAAACACAATTCAGAATATTTATACGTAGTTCAGAAGATAGACATTGAGACATTTACATTTTTCCTTCCTTTCCTTCCTTCCTTTCTTTCTCCTCCCTCCCTTCTTTACATCCCTACCTCCTTTACTTCTTTTTGAAATTTCAAAATTGTTTAAGGATTCAATTCTACCATCTGGCCCTTCCAATTTAAAATCTTTGATTTATTAAGGAATAAGAATGAAACCCCCAAGATATCTAAGTATTATGGTCAAACACTGAATGTCTAAGAATTGACAATTTTTAGGTTTAATATTACATGGGAAATGTTTTAGATGACTTAGTCATTTTTGTCAGTATAGCCAAGAAATTAAATGTGATTAAGACCATGGGCTTTGGGGCTGAAAAAACAGGGAAATTATCCTGGCTCTCCTCTCACTACTTAGGGTAATTTTTTTTTTTTTTAAGATTTTGTTTATATATTTGTGAGAGAGAGAGCACAAGCAGAGGGGAGAGGCAAGCAGAGCAGGCAGAGGGAAAAGCAGGGTCCCTGCTGAGCAAGGTGCCCTTTGTGGGACTCGATCCCAAGACCCTGGTCTCCTGACCCGATCTGAAGGCAGATGCTTAACTGACTGAGGCATCCCTCACTACTTTGGGTCTTGAGTAAATTGTTGAATCTCTATATGCCTCAGTTTATTTATCTATAAATAAAGGAAACCAATAGTGTTTTTGTCATAGAACTGTTATAACAAGACATATCTATCTTTCTACCATTTGTGAAACCATCTATACATTTGCTTATGCTTTTACATGTACACATGTAAATGTCTTTGTTTAATCTTTAGTGATTCTATGCTTTGTTTATGATGAAGTATAATTACTTTCTCAAAGATTCATGGCTGTCCAGGAGGGAGTATTTTAAAACTAGGACACAGAATCTAATGATATGCAAAAAAATTTATATTAAATAATGATCACCAAGATGGCCACCAAGTTTCACCTTAAAGAGGATTTATATATGATTTGCTCTACAATGCTTATTTGAATAACTGCAAGAATTTAAGTCAGCAACATTTTATTTCTCTGCCTTCTTTGCTTATTGAAGAATTTCAGCCCATTGTCAATTTTACCTGAATAAGGTTCAACAATGAAACACAATAGGTATACTCTTCAGAACTGATGCTACTGGAAGAGAGAATTGTCATTCACAACTTCATTAATTAAATTGGTATTTATTAGTAATAATTATGATGATCTACTAAAAATCTTGGCTAATATTTACTTCTCACCCATTTAGATATTCAGTTATTTATTAATATCAGTATGTACTCATGGATGTTTATTTTATACTGCGGTTATGATCCAACACTATTTTGTTGCTATAAATTTTACCAGCTGTGGCCCCTGGGAGCTCTTTTAGTTGTCACCTGTGTCTCTTCTCTGTGGTATATATTTTTGAGCACTTATTACTTTCTGCCACTATAAGATGTTCCAAGCCCTAAAATACGCCATTTCTTCGAGATTCTGTAGCTCATTTTATTAGACAATGGTGGAAAGCAGTATCTGGGTGTAAAGAATGTTTACTGCTACTAGGTTCTCATGGCTTCCAGGCCATCTCAGTCAACAGAACAAGAACACACGGGTGTACTGAGCTGTGTGTGTATACACGTGTCTATTAATATTTCCCTGTGTGTCTCCTGTATCTATCTTGAATCAGCATGTCTTTATATTGATGTCTCCAGCCCTAATTGATACCATGTGGATCATTTCAGCCTTCTCCCCTTATTTGTTTTTAATCTCCCACTCTAATAGGAACCTGGTCTCATCATATGCTATCCATTTACTTAAACACTCATTTCCTGTGTACATGTATCATGGTTTCAGAATGGATAACCCATACCCATTATGGACAGAATTTTTTCAACTAGAGTACAGTGCTTATGCATAGTTCTTCCTTTTAGTCTTATAGGCTCCACTCATTTCCAAAATTACTCGGATCAATTAAATTCATGGTGTCAACATGTATCCACCAATACAATATAATACAAAATCATTTAACTTCTCTAAAAAATGTTCTGTACTTCATTTATCCACTACATCTCTCCTCCCCAAAATTCTGTCTTCCATTGATTTCTTTACTAACTCTATACATTTGTATTTTTCAGAATATTATATAAATGTAATAATACAGAATGCAACATTTTCAGCCTGGTTTTTCCACTTACTAATATGCATTTAAGGTTCATGTGTGGTTTTTCATGATTTGATTTGATATATCATTACTTTTTTAGATGAATATTATTACATTGTAGCGATGTACTGTGGTTCACTTATTCATTCATTGGAGGATATTTGCTAGGTTCCCATTTTTTTTTTCAGTTATTAAACAAGCTGCTATAAACGGCCTCATGCAGGTTTTTGTGCATAGATTTTTAAGTAAGTTGGTAAATACCTTGAAGCACAATTTCTGGATGTATGATAAAACTATGTTGAACTTCTTAAGAAACTTTCAAAAATGTCTTTCAAGGAATTGGTTCATTTCATCTGTGATCATGGTGTTGTTTACAGTATTTCCTTTTTTTCTTTTGAACGTCTATTGAACCTATCAATAGAGATCACCTCTCACATATTTCTGATACTAGCAATTTATGTACTTTCTTTTTTTTCTGTTATTTTGGCTAGAGATTTATCAATGTTATTGATCATTTCAAAGACCCAACTTTTGGTTTTGTTAATTTTTCTCTATTGAGTTCCTGTTCCAAATTTCATTCACTCTACATTTAATAGGTTCATCTTTCCGCAGTTTTGTATGATGGAAATCTAAGTTATTTCTTTTTTTCCTTTCTTTTTTTTTTTTTTAATTTTATTTATTTATTTGACAGAGAGAGACAGCTAAAGCAGGAACACAAGCAGGGGTAGTGGGAGAGGGAGAAGCAGGCTTCCCGCTGAGCAGGGAGCCCGATGAGGGTCTCGATCCCAGGACCCTGAGATCATGACCTGAACCGAAGGCAGACGCTTAATGACTGAGCCACCCAGGTGCCCCATCTTTTTTCCTTTCTAATATATAGATCAATCATAAGTTTCTCTTAATCTCTATTTCCCTGCATCCTACAAATATTGGTAAGGCTTATTTTTAAGTTTTTATTTAGTTTGAAATTTTCTTTAATTTCTCTAGAAACTTCTTTGATCAGTGATCTATTTAGAAATGTGTTTTTTAATTCCCAAATATTTGGGGACTTTCTATTTATGTTACATACTTCTTATTCAATTCCCTTCTGGTCTCATCACATACTTTGTATGATTTTTATTCTTTAAATTTGTCAAGATGTGTTTTATGCCCCAGAATGAGCTCTGTCTTGGTGGATGTTCCATGCAAGCTTGATAAGAATGTGATGTTCTATTATTATTGGATAGAATATTTTATAAATATCAATTCATAATATAATTGAAGTAATTAGGCCTTTACTATGAAGTTTTTTTGTTAATCTAGTTAGAAGCTGAACTGTATTTAATGTTTGCTCTTTTTATAGGTGACAGATGTTACAATTCCTCTAGTATTTTGTGGGGTTTTTTTCCCCCTCTCCTTTTGGCTTGTGGGCTTCCTTAGATATTTCTCCTCAGAGAGATTCTATGTCTTGCATATCTTTCACTTGTAATCCACTGTTATTACACTGGAGCTCTATGAGGTGGTGGTAAAGCATGGGGAAAAAGAATGTTAATCTTAAACATAAAAACTGCCAGTTATTAGGGTTCCTGAGTGACTCAATTGGTTAAGCCTCCAACTCTTGATTTCATCTCAGGTCATGATCTCAGCCTTGTGAGATAAAGTTCCATGTTGGGCTCCACACTGGGTGTGGAGCCTGCTTAAGATTCTCTCTCTCCCTCTCTCTCTGTCCCTCCCCTGCTCTCTCGCTCTCCCTCTCCCTCTAAAAATTAAAACAACAACAACAACAAAACAAACAAAAAACTGCCAGTTATTTTATCAACCAAAGATGGCTTTGTATAGGAATTAAAGAGAATTGCAATATGCGCAAACAAATTGTGGCAAAATCAGAGTTGACTCTGCAGAATGAAGAAAAGGTAGACTTTAAGGAGAAAAGGTGTAAGTTGGGAAGGCCTTTATAAACTAAAAGCCCATTGGAGTAAACTGGGAGATTGAAGTTTAGTGGCTTTTCATTGGCTGAGCTGTTGCCCAGCAGGAGTCTGCAGAGTGGGAAGGGGATAAGTAAAGCATCTCTTTCTCCAGCTGGAATAGTAGAGTAGTATCCACAGGTAAGGTCAAGTCAGTCTCTTCCTGTTGGGTCTGCAATTGACTACCAGCAGTAAGATGTGAGAGTTCCCCTTGCTGAAACTTCCATTTCAGTGAGGTATCCCATTACTCATTTTTACAGGAAGTATTCTATAACCTTTCAATTAAATGTCAGTCTTTTAGTGAGTTTGTATTTCAAAACTGTGGCCTTCACTAGTGTTTCTGACCTTCCTCTAGTTGTATAAATATATATATATTCTTATCTGTCCTTTACTACCTTCCCTGGCTGCAGTCTATTGTCTTAAAACCCTGTTTCCCGCTAACTATGTTCCTGCCCCTCTCTTCAGGTGACTCAGGAAAATTTAACGAGGATTTGAATGGGGAAGAAAATCTTTTCCCAGCTGGGATAATGTTTCAACATTGGCTCTTGGCAAGTCCCATTAACTGGAGAGTGCACCTTTCATATGAAGAAGCCTCTAGGTGTATTAATAATGGTCACTATTGGGGCGCCTGGGTGGCTCAGTCGTTAAGCGTCTGCCTTCAGCTCGGGTCATGATCCCAGGGTCCTGGGATCGAGCCCCACATCGGGCTCCCTGCTCTGCAGGAAGTCTGCTTCTCCCTCTCCCACTCCCCCCCTGCTTGTGTTCCCTCTCTCGCTATGTCTCTCTCTGTCAAATAAATAAAATCTTTAAAAAAAAAAAAATAATTGTCACTCTTCCCAGTCCCTTTTGGGTCCAGGAGGGAATCTTGCTCAATCTTTAAGGTGAGAAACTGATGGAGGTCCAGTAAGGAAAGCTCACGTGTGTGTGTGTGTGTGTGTGTGTAGACAGGGATGCGGCACCTGGGGCTTTCTCATTCTCAGACAAGTCCACACTCAGCCTCCACCATTTGATCCAACTTACACCAATGTTCCTACCTGTTTATGGTTCCAGTGGTTTTTGTTTCACATGAGCAAATCTCAGTTACAACTCTCTAGCTATGCCTGAGTCTCCAAATTTTGATTTGGCAGTTTGCCCCATGACCTCAGTTCTCTGGTGGGCCTATAACTACAGTGCAACTCTTTTAAAGAGTTATCTTTTGACTACATTTAATTATATATAAACAACATTGGATAATTTATGTAAGTACTTTTATTGGCTATTTCAAGCAATATGAAAATAATTATTTAATATATAAATTATTATACTTATATCTCAATTTAGAATCTGTGGTGTAGGTAAGAAAATGTGACCTAGTGGTTAATATCAGGAACACTGGAGTCAAAAAAGACCAAGTTTCAATCTTGAATAAAAACTCTGGGAAGATTGTAAAACAAAAAATAATAGTAATGATTTTATAGGATTTTTTTTAAAGAGTAAAAGAGATAATGTATGTAATTACCACAGTATCTAGCTTATAAGAAATGTTCAATAAATTATAATTGTTACTATCAATCCTGCTTTAGAGATAAGAATAGAGGATTGATGTGGTGAAGGGCTTGCTTATTTCTCTTTTTAAGAAAAGAATATAATGTCTTTCTTAAAGGGGATAAAACCAAACTTTCCATAGAAGCACATCTCATGTTCCCGGCCAGGGGGAAGTTTATTGTACTACCCCAGCCAAAGGGAGGAAGATTTTCTTCTGGCCCAGTGACAGCCCCGTCACTGAAAAACTGCCACAACTCAGCCAATGTGAAGCTCTCACCACCTTGAACTCCCGCTTGCCTCCAGTAGACTTTACTAAAAGCTCCTCCCAACATTCTCCTTTTTCCCTATAAAATACAAGTCCTCTCTTTTGTTCTCTAGACTTGCCTATGGTTTGCCATAGTTGGCATGTTCTGAATTATAATTCCTCTGCTATTCTAAACACATTCATTTTGCTGGTGAAATAAGTGGCTCTTCTGTTTTTTTAAGGTTAAAGTTGTTTTAAATATAGTTTGCGTTGTTTTTTTTAGTGTGCTGCTGACCAGATTTTCTGAAAAGAAACAAGAATATGTGAATCTTTAGTTGTAAATGCAGGGGTTAAAGGAGAAATACCAAATGGATTCCTAAAGAGGCTACTTTCACCACAGCTCAGTAAACATGATGGCTTGCTGTCTGGGCCAAAGATTCATTTTGTTTTTGCTCTGGCTTTCTTTGCCAGTGGGAAAATCTAAGTAATGCTGCTGTCTTTTCAGTCATCCTTATCATAAACGATCACTCTGTGTGGCATGTGTTAATTATTCTAGCCGTCTCTTTTTCTGTCTATTGGATTAATAGTTGCCAATTATGATTCCTCTCTCCTGCACTGCTATTGTGTCCACATTTCCTAATTCTCTTCATTACACCAGTGAGTAAGTATAATTATGGTTATAAGTTATCCATTTATCTTTTCAAGGACAGTGAGCAATGTAATGCTGTTAAGGCCTAGAGAGTGTGTGTGTGAGTGTGTGTGTGTGTGTGTGTGTGTGAAAAGAGAGAGGGAGAGACAAACATCTTGGATAAATATAAACTACATACATGAATAGAACACACATATACATATCAATATAATGCATTTATTCTTTTAAAAAATAAAACAAATAGGCAAAAATAAATCAATAAAATTCTGGCCTTACGGTCATCACTTAGTCTGATCACTGAGTAAGCATATCACTGCAGCTCAGATATCTTTTCCTATCTGCTGTGTCTCCAACTCTTCATTCTACTTGGACATTTGAGGAATTCATATCCCATAATTAGTGACAAGGCTAAACCACAAGGAGATATAATATCAAAGCAGCTAAAATTCACAATATGATGAGGAATTTCAAAATGTTCAATGGGAGTTTGGGTAGAGAGGGGAGGGTAACCAAGAGAAATGATTTGAACAATTTAGAGTAAAGAACTAGTCACCCTCCAGAGAAAGTGACAGAAAACAGTTGTGATGACTTGAAGAGATCCATTTCCTGCCTTCAAAAATGATTTCGTAGTTAAGTTTGTTCAAGAATAACATAAAAATTAGAAGGCAGAGAAAAATTAAAGAAGCAGGAAAAAAAATTAATGAATTTTTTTTTCTAAAAACAAAAACAAATACAAAACAGTTTTGAAGCAAACTGGACAAAGTCCCATATTTTCAGGTCAAAAACCAATGCATCTGGAAGTGTGAGGCTGTGGCTGGTATCTCCTTACTTCTTTCTCCCAGATGAGAAGAGTACCAGGGAGCTACCTGACCCAATGAGGATGACTTGTCCAGTACTCTTTCAGACTCTTTGCCAGTAAAGGTTCTGACTTTTATCTTCGTAATAAGGGAAAAAACTATCTTCTCTCCCAATATCTTCAACCTGTGAATTCCTCCTTTTCATGCGTATCCTCATTTCCACAGTGCTTTAGTTGGCCCAATCAACCAGGAAATTGCCCCACTTAATTCTGCATTCTAACCTTTGATATAACTATTAACACTTAACATGTGGTAAATGCTTGCTTATGCATATCTGATTCTATTTTTAGACAATAAATTTTTAGAGATCAGAGTCCTATTGAAATTATGTAAAGCCTCAGTTTGTATCATATGTCCTGGATCATAATTGTTGCTCAATAACTGTCTTCTAACTAAACTGTATAAATGCATCTTTTGATAAAGTCAATCATTTAGAATGTAGTTTACGTTTCTTACCCACCACATACTATGCCACTGTTGTGCTATTACAATCAAAAGTTAGAGCCACTAGCTCAGGCAGCATAAGGCCTAGAAGTAAAAAAAAAAAAAAAAAAATTAAAAGAACAAAAATAGAAACAAAAACAAAAAACAAACAAATACACACACCCCCACGCATATACGTATCATGTCTCATACATAATGTGTAAGAAAACATAATATGCATATATATGCAATGTACACTTACATGTGCACTGAAGCAATGATGTGTACAGCATACATGCACTTGTGTGTGTGTAAATTTACCTCTCAATATTTCAACTATAGTTTGTAGTAATATCTTCCCTTAAGTGGCTTCTGACTAGTTTTGTTAAGGTTATAACATTCTCATTGTAAAAGGTATGCAATAAAATATTAGTATTTGCATCTTTAAAAAAAAATGAGTCTGTCTGTACATGATGTTATCTGGACTGAGTTAAAAGAAACTTTACCACATGTTGAAAACAGTTGCAGATATTGATTAAGTACACACTATGTATTTTGTATTGGACAAAAGAGTATATATGTTCGCAATTATATTGGTTTTCTATTCCTATGTAATACATTACCACAGATTCTGTGGCTGAAAACATCACACATTTCTTATCTCACAGTCATGGTGGTTCAGGTGGCTGAGTTTTGGTTAGCTGATCCTCCACTTGGGCTCTCACAAGACTGCAGCCTCACAAGACTGAATATGAGGGCTGTGTTCTCTTCTGAGGGCTTGACTAGAAAAGAGTTTGCTTCCAAGCTCACTCAGTCTGATGGCAGAATTCTTCCCCATGCAGTTGTAAGACCGAGAACCCTATCTTCATGCTAGCTGTTGGGTGGAGGCTGCTCTCAGCTTCTAGAGGCCTCAACTCCTAAAAGCCATTCTTGCTTTGTGGGTCTTCTAATATGACTACATGGTTCTTTAAAGTCTGCAAAGGAGTAAGTCTATGGACAGAGTCTTGTAGGAATTTTATGTCTTTATATAATATAATGTAATCACTAGAATGATGTCTTATCATGTTTGCCATATTCTGTTGGTTAGAACCAAATCACAGGTCCTGCCCACACACCAGGAGAGGTAATTACACAAAGGTATGAACCACCAGGAGTTGGATACCACATTTACAGTAGATCCACATTTTACAATAATAATACTGTGGACACCAGATGTGGTATCTTGCCTGAAGTTGGGGGTGGTGCAGCTGGGATTCTAACCTAAGTTCCCTGGTTTTAGGGCATACACTTTTAATCTCTATGTATGCTACATAACTTTTTCATAAAATTTCAGAAAGAAATGCTTTACAAAGAGTTTTAAAATGAGGTAACAAAATGTAATACATAAAAAATAACAAATGCTAACTTTGGATGTTGAAAGATTTAAGGTCCTCTGAATGAAGTAAAACTTAAATTTACTGTACTCAGTAGAGTTAGGAGATGAGACGGTGAATTTATATAAAGCATTTACTCTCTGCCTATTCCAGAGACAAATCAGACTTCAAAGAGACAGATGATCCACTTCTGACCTGCTAATGAAAATCACTACCTGAGGAGTGCCTGGGTGGCTCAGTCAGTTAAGCATCTGACTCTTGATTTCAGCTCAGGTCATGATCTCATGTTTTGCAATCAAGCCCCAAGTTGGCTCCATGCTGTGTGGAGTCTGCTTGAGATTCTCTCTCTCTCTCTCCCTCTCCCTCTGCCCCATCACTGCTATTGTTCACTCCCCCCCAAAATAAATAAATAAAACCTTTTTTAAAAATAAAAAAGTAAAAGAGAAAAGAAAATCCCTACCTTAAACAAAAATCATCCCTTATTGAGAATTACTTGATAGATATTTAAGAGTATGTCAATTCTTTCCATAAATTTAGGAGTGAGCATTACATATGAATCAGTGATATATCGTCTCAGAGGAAAAGAAAACAGATAGCAAAAAAGACAAAGGTGAATATTTGGAATAAAGTTGATGTTAGTTGGGGCGCCTGGGTGGCTCAGTTGTTAAGCATCTGCCTTAAGCTCAGGTCATGATCCCAGGGTCCTGGGATAGAGACCCGCATTGGGCTCCCTGCTCTGCCGGAAGCCTGCTTCTCCCTCTCCCACTCCCCCTGCTTGTGTTCCTACTCTCGCTTTCTCTCTCTCTCTCTCTGTCAAATAAATAAATAAAAATCTTAAAAAAAAAGTTGATGTTAGCTGACCATGAATGGATTAATAATGATAATGAAATAACAAAGATGGTTATTAAACATGTACATATTTTCTGATTGGCTGATGTAATTTTAAAAAACAGGAACAGGACTTGGGATATCTAAATTTTTATTTTACAGATAGCATTTATTTTTAGTTGACTTAAAGAAAACCACTTAAGTTTTTGTTTTTGTTTTTGTTTTTGTTTTCTGTTTCATTCTTATTGGCAAAAACTATATGATAATACTTATCATATAGGGTTGGGTATATGAGGAGGGTATATAGGGTTGGCTCCAGGAGTAAAAATATGTAATAATTATGAAGGCTCTTTAAAATGGTTATTGATGTTACATGATGCACCTTTCTACCCATTTCTTTAGTTGTTTATATATCATATACCATTCGTTTATGGATAAACTTACATTTAAAAAATTTGGCCTTAATTTACATATCCATACATATTTAATATAATCTAGATTTTCAACTGTATACAAAACATTACAGATGAATCAGCAATTCTACATTGCAGATTATTTTAAAAAGAAAATTTGGGTCATATCGCTGTAGGCATCACAAGTCATTCTTAAAATGGGTCATTTCCTCATTTAACTTAATGGGAAAGATTATGACTTTTTACTTTCCAGGTGTGATTTGATGCCTTCAGACATCTCTCTGTTCACATTCCAATTAAATTGTTCCTATGGATGTAATTAACTCATTTGGTTTATAGCAAGGAACTCATTATTACATAGATAGGTTAAGGATCCAGCCTCCTTTCCCTTCTTCCTGATTTCTTTTTACTTTCTGAATGTTAATCCCAATGAGTGTGAAAAGTCAGTCATTTCCCTAGGAAAAGTTTGTTCTGCAAGTCTATCAATTGCACTGTGCAGAGCTTGAAGTACAGAATAAAGAATGAAATGGTTAAAAGCATTCAAACCTGTTCTCTAAATGCAGGAAAGAAGGATGGAAAGAATGCAAAATGACACAGAACTGAGACCAGGAACAGAACCAAATATCTTACTCCTTCTGTCTCTGATGATTGTTCCTATTTTATTTGCAATATTACCTCTTCTTCATGTTTTTCCTGGGGGAAGTTGTTTATTCCCTTAAGTTTTAGAATCTCCTAAATATTCATAATGTCAAAAGTATCTCCAGATTCCAATTATCTCCTAAAATCTATTCTGGAGGCACTCTAGTCAACTTTAATTCATTGTCTGCAGAATAGAAACAGGAGAAAATATGATAATAGAACTCAGGGGGGATTAGAAGATATCCTCCATGAAGAATCAACAAACAAGGATGCAGATTTTTTTACCAGCACCCCAATACTAATCAAGCTCACCTCTCATACAAAGTGACAGATTTATAGCTCAGATCTAAACTTGGTTTTAATTTTTTAATTTTTATTTAATTTTATTTATTTTATTTTATTATTTCATTTTGCCAGAGTAGGACTACTTTATAACTAGGAATGGTAGTGGGTGAGAATCTGTTGGTACTGATGCAAACAATATTTATTTGGGACTGTTAGGTCAAATATGAGGGGACAGTTTTAGGACAAACAGCGATTTGGATGGATGAGTTTACTAGAATTGCTAGTATGTAATTGTAAAACGTGTTATCCAGGAAAAGCAGTTAATTATTTAACTAGTTTATTTTTCTCTGCCCCTCTCAGCCTTGGAATGTTCCCCATTGAGTTTTGCTTGACTTTAATTGACATCTATCAAGTAATTTACTTAGATTTGAGGATTTTTCTGCCATTGGGAAAGCCCTTGACTAAGGAAACTCATCCTTAACCTACTTCTGTGGCCACACATTTACAGAAGTTGTTTTCTCATAATTATTGATTCTCTTCTGTATCTACAGCTAGTTTTCCTTTCTGATTCCCAATCTTGTATATTTTTTGCTACCTCTTTTTTTTTTTACACAGCCAAATTTATTTTCATTTATCTTATCAAAAGTCCAACTTTTGATTATTTTTGAATCTTCTCAAATAATCTTACTATTTTTTAAAAGATTTTATTTATTTATTTGAGAGAGAGAGAGTGAGAGACAGAGCACAAGCAGGGGGAGCGGCAGGCAGAGGAAGAAGCAGGCTCCCCACTGAGCAAGAAGCCCTATGTGGGACTCCATCCCAGGACCCTGGGATCATGACCTGAGCCACAGGCAGACACTTAACCGACTGAGCCACCCAGGCATCCCATAATCTTACTATTTTTGTTTCAAGTTCCCTTCTGTCTTTTTCAGCAGCTCAATTTCATTAGAATCTATCCTGAATGTTTCACTTGTACTTTTCCTTTCTGATGATGCCTATCAGCACGTTTTATTATTTTGTCTGCTTGGTGGGTAGCAGGTTCATCAGCTACACAGCCGTCTGTTTTGTGGATTTTCAATGTATCAAATGAAAGATGTCAGTTCCCTTTTGGGGCACTGGGAGGAAGCATCAAAGACAGAGAGAATTCTATCTACCTATTCTTCCCTTCCTCTGTTCTTAGGGACAAGAGAGATACAGTAAGTTCAAACAAACTGCCCCTGCCTATTTTCCAGAGAAAAAGAATTTCTCACATTCCAGCTTTACCCTTAAGTTTTCAATATTCTGATCCTTGCCCTAAGTCTCTCCATTGCTGGTCCCTGGATTCTTGCCCAACCCAAAGGATGAAGAATTCTCCACCCACTCTCCAGGTCAATTTTTCACAGAGCCTCAGTTCTCAATATAACCTTCTCTCCATCAACCTGAAACCTCAGCAGATGCTTGCTATTGGAGGTGTTAATGGGTAGGAATTCAGAATACACGACATGAAGGAGAAAAAGAGTTCAAGTTTCCATGTCGTAGCATCTTCTCTAGCTCTTTAGAGAGAAAATACTTCCACGGGCAAAGAAAACTTGTCTATAGACCAAGAGACTCCAAAAAAAAAAAAAATCATAAAATCTCACTCAGTCATATTCAATTTCCTGTATACTCTCTCTGATTTAAAGTTAAAACTCAAGGCAAACACTTCAGAGTTATTCTAGATACATTTTTCTTTTTACTGACTTGTACTTTTTCAACCTTACACCTGATTGACTAGTGTATCCAAATAACAAATATTCACTTGTTTCTTATAAATCCTCACCATTCTCACTGTCAGGGATCTAATTAAAATTTTCACTTTTAGACTAAATTATTGCAGTAATTTCATTCTGGATATCTCTGCCTCTAGCACCTTGTTTAGGGTCAACTTTCAAATTTCCTTTTTTTTGGGGGGGGGGTGCCTGGGTGGCTCAGATGGTTAAGCATCTTTGGCTCAGGTCATGATCCCAGGGTCCTGGGATTGAGCCCTGCATTGGGCTCCCTGCTCAGTGGGGAGCCTGCTTCTCCCTCTCCTTCTCCTGCTCCCCCTGCTTGTGCTCTCTCTCTCTCTGTCAAATATATAAATAAAATCTTTTTTAAAAAAATAAATTTACTTTTTAAAAAAGATTTTATTATTTATTTATTCATTCATTCATTTATTTGAGAGAGAGCCAGAGAGACAGCACGAGCAGGGGGGAAGGGCAGGAGAAGCACCAGCAAGGGGGAGGGGCAGGAGAAGGAGGAGAAGCAGACTCCCCACTGAGCAGGGAGCCTGATGCAGGGCTCCATCCCAGGACCCTGAGATCATGACCTAAGCCAAAGGCAGACGCTTAACAGACCGAGACACCCAGGTGCCCCATAGTGTCAACTTTTAAGGCAGCACTGGACATATGCTATTAAAACTCATTGCTTTTCCATTAGCTCAGAAAAATTTAATGCCTGCTAGTTGCTTACAAAATAAACTACAAAATCCTTATAATATTGTGTAAGATTTTTCTATTATATGAACTCATCCTTTGATCCTTTACAACTTCATCTAGAGGCAATCCTCCAACTCAGATTAGGCCACCTCAGATTCCTTGCCTTCCTCCAATGTGGTCCCTTTGCTCTTCATAGTCCCCCTGAAGAGGACGCAGCATTCTAGAAGACACCAAATTTCAAAAACCAACCCTTCATTACAAATTTGGATGGACTGACTCTATAAAGAATGAGTAATTTATTATAGGTTTGAAATGATTAATTTTTAGTAATTTATTGATGCATACCAGCCTTACTTGACTTTACTAAGTTTTGAAGTAGTTACAGAAAATGTATACAATACAAAGAGACAAAATGAATACTTGGGTATTTGAGGGAAAAAGTAAAACATAGACAGATACTAAAAAATACACAAACAATCTTCCACAACCTGCTATAGACTTAGAAGAAATCGAACTCTAAATTGTTCAGTAATCAAACAAAATAGAAAAAAATTAAATTTCTTTTATGATGGAGTCTAAAATTCAAGCATCAGATTTTAAGATAAAGATAGCATTTACTGTTAGTCGAAGATAAAGAGATTTCTTTCCATGATAATCAAAAAGATGCTTCTGTGATGTCCATACAGCATTCTTAATAATATTTCTATTAGAGGTGCAATCATTAACCACTGTTTTTTGCCACACCCTAAGCAGAACTCAAGGGTATCTAAAATTACTTCAATATAGACTTTATCATGAAAAGCCTGAACAACAGGATTATATTGTGTTGATTTCAGACAGTCTCACTTGTCCTAAAAGTTAACTAATTTGCATTTAGAGCAAAGATTTTTTTTTTTTTTTTTTTTTTTGAGACACAGAGAGAGGAGTGTGAGCCCGGGGTAGAGGCAGATGGAGTGGGAGAGAGCACAGGGCTCAATGACCCTGACATCATAACCTGAGCTGAAACCAAGAGTCTGATGCTTAACTGACTGAGCCATCTAGGTGCTCCTAGAGCGATTCTTAATTTGATGTCATTAATATCAATAATAATGCTAGCTCTTGTAGGCTCAATTGTATCACCCCAAAAGATATATCTGAACCCCTGGTACCTGTGAATGTGACTTTATTTGGAAATAAGATCTTTACAGATATAAGCAAGTTAGGATGAAGTCATTAAAATGAGTCCTTATAGGAAGTGGAGAAGAGCCAGACACAGACAGAGAGAATGCCATGTAACAGCAGAGGTAAACATTTGTTGTGATATATCTACAAGACAAGGAACATCAAGAATTACTGGTAACACCAGAAGCTGAAGGGAAAGCATGCAAAAGATTCTTCCCTACAGCCTTCAGAGAGAGGATGGCCCTGTCAGCAACCTGATTTCAGACATCTAGGCTTCAGAACTGTAAGAGAAAATAATTCTGTTGTTTTCAGCCACCCAGTTTGTGGTACTTTATAAACAGAAACCCTAAAAAAGTGAGTACACTAGCTAACATTTATTCAACACTTACTGAATGCCAGGCATTATCCTAAAGTGTTTTACATGTGTTATTTTATTTAATTGTCATAGAAAGTACTATGAATTATTAACTACTATTATTCTTTGATTACATGAATAAACTGAAGCAAAAAATGATAACGTAAATGTGTCCAAGATCTCACAATTAGGAAGTGGAATTAACTCCAGAATCTCCTCTCTAAATAAATTCTTAATGCTACTTTTTATTAGTTTATTAATGGGCATCATTCAACACCATGAAATTTTACTTATGGAGGTATGCATAATCCCTATAAGAAAAAATTATAAATTGGATTTGAACAAAATTAAACACTTGGAAATCATTTCAAAAATAAAGTGTTGCTAAGTGGGAGAAATGAGTTCCAAATTATATATCTGATAAAGGAATTGTATCCACAATATAAAAAGATCTTTTACAATTCAGTGAAAATGAGCACAAGATTTGACTTGATATTTCACCAAGAAAGGTTTACAAATGACCGTTAATCATAGAAAAACACATAATTAATTAGGGAAATACAAATTAAAAGTAAAATAAGATACCACTGTATACACAATAGAATGGTTATAATCCAAAAGACTGACAATACCAAGCATTGTCAAAGATGTGAAGAAACCCTCACCCATTTCTGGTGGCAATATAAAATGGTATAGCCACTTTGAGATAGTTTGTCAGTTTCTGAAGAAAAAAAATAATTAAGCATATACTCATCATACCACTCAACAATTCCATTACTAGGCTTGTATCCCAAACAATTGCAAACACATGTTGAAATAAAGATTTGTATACAAATAGTTTTGGCAACATTATTCTTAGAAACCAAAAACTGGAAACCGTCCAAGTGTCCATGCCCATGTTTTCATCATATTAGTTTCTACAATGTTCTACCAATGTCCTATATCCTACCACAACATTTCAAAGTAATTTTTGAAATAGAAAATTATCTTTCTATAGGAGAGGACTCACAATGAATATCATTTGTTCAGAGCCCTTTTCAGGAAGAATAATAGTATCTGGAAAATGATACTATTGGAAACAACAGCCAACATCCATTTCAGCTACAAAGTTAGCATGTGTGCCTCCTCATGCAAAGAATCTTAATCTGGAGATTCTTGGAAGAGTTTCATTTGGCCCACAGTGTGGCTGATATTTCTGCATATTTCATGACTACACATGTATTTTTTTTTTTCTGAAATTACTTTGACTCTAATCTTCCTTTTAATTAAAACTAACTCTAACTTGATGAGGTTTATCCAAATTACTTCTCATTTATTAGTACTTATCCACTAAAACAGGGTTTATGACAATTATGACAATCATTTATGTCAATATTATTCATAAGCAAAACACATCACCTCATCATCATTAACATTTATTTAATGGACAAAATGTGAGAGCAGAATGACAAAGGCATCAAACACTAGGAGGAAATACGAGTTGGTTATGAGATTGACCACCACATTTTCTGACACTGAAAAACATTTCAATAATCGTCAGACTATAAATATTCTCTGTTGGTTTCAACTTTTAAAATTAACAAACAGATATTGATGAAACTCAGCTGTAACATACTGGTATGGTCATAAAAATTGCTCACATATGACATCTGGTGCCATTGGTGGGTGCTGAATTCCAATAGGCTAGATGGTCATACCATGAAAGTTAAGTACATTTATTGTCACATAAACCTATAAACAAACATAGGAGACATAATTGTGGCTGTGAGATAGATGTGAATATTAAAAACATTTTTAATATTAAAAATAAAAGTATAGCCTACAGAAGATATGTTGTGGATAGATAGGAAATAAATGTAGCTATTCTCCTCTTTTTAAAAAAGTGGGGTGACAAGAACTACTTCCTGTTTGTAGTTGATGGAATAGGAAATGGAGCTCTATGTGTTTTTAAAGTCACAAAATCTGAATGGGAGAAGATATATGCAAATGACATATCTGATGAAAGGTTAGTATCCAAAATCTATACAGAACTTATACAAATCAACACCAAAAAACCAAATCATCCAATTAAAAAATGGGCAGAAGACATGAACAGACATTTCTCCAAAGAAGACATCCGGATGACGTCTGGATGTCAGATACATGAAAAGAGGCTCAACATCACTCATCATCGGGGAAATGCAAATCAAAACTACAATGAGATATCACCTCACACCTGTCAGAATGGCTAAAATCAAAAACATGAGAAACAGTAAGTGTTGGCGAAGGTGTGGAGAAAAAGGAGCCTTCGTGCACTATTGGTGGAAACGCAAACTGGTGCAGTCACTGTGGAAAACAGTATGGGCGTTCCTCAAAAAATAAAAAAAAAATAGATCTACCCTATGATCTAGTAATCACACTTCTGGGTATTTACCCCAAAAATACAAAAACCCTAACGCAATGGGATACCCATAGAGGGGAGGTGGGTAGAGGGATGGGTGAAGTAGGTGATGGGGATGAAGGAGTACATATGTTGTGATGAGCACCAGGTGATGTGTGGAATTATTGAATCACTATATTGTACACCTGAAACTAATATAACACTGTATGTTAACTATACCAGAATTAAAATTTTAAAAAGTATGTGTAATATAAATAAATAGATGATTAGATAGATAGATAGATGATAGATAGATAGATGATAAATAAAGTTACAGAAGCCACCATAAAATAATTAAATTAGTAGTATAAGTATCTAACATCTGGAGAATTCAGAGGAAGAAAAGTTTGCATAAATAAGGTACCTTCTCATTTTTCATAGATATATAATCCACAGGAAATGAATTAGAAATGGAAGTATAAGGACATTTAAATGTAATTATGGATATAGCCAATAACAAAAATAAAAGCTAGGAGGTGATACTTAAGGTAAAAAAGGTTGTGCTTTCATACTACTTCTTTCTCCATAAGTCCTTTATACTATTTGATTAATTACCATATATATGTACTACTTTGATAAACATAAGTATAAATAAGTCTATAAGAACATCATTCTTCCTGAGCAGAACTTAACTTTTCCCCCTTCTGACAGCCGTGAAAGATGTGCACAAACTTCTAAGCTTGACTGCTTTTTGCCCTTCATGAGACTGAGAACAAAACCCTGACAAAAAAGACTGGGTCAACCAGGAGTGATTATTGCCTTTACTCTTTGTACATTTCTGATTCAATAAAGAGTCACAAAATATGCAACAATTTTATTATGACAGTAGTACTGGTGTAATATACACATGAAGATGCTTCATTTTTTCTTTTTACAACTCACTGTCTTTAAGCACATCCCTGAATAAAAATTTTGATCTATTAATTAAAATTAAAATTAAAATTATTAAAATTTTGATCAAATAAAAAATTTGATCTCTTTGATACCAGGCTCTCCTGTAAACATCGTTGCTCTAATTCTTTTTCGGAGCACACCGATGTACTCAGTGCGCATTGTTCCTACAGTGCACGTCAGAAGCAGTTCATGTCTGTTTTGTTTATTCTAATCAAAGGAGAGATGTACAGGAACATCGCAGCCCACCCCGCAGTGGGGACAGGAGTTCGCATCCTTCTACAATTGGGATGCTCTTGACCATGTAGGAGCTTGCTTGTGTTTTCTAGCTCTCTAGCTCATTCAGTTTCCAGGGTCTATAAGGATTTTTGTATTACCCTCAAAAAGGTACCATCCAGTATCACAAATTATACGTACTTAAATCTATATCAAATCGGGGATGAATAGAGGAAATTGCAAAGTTTGCCTTTAAATAATTATTTAGGATGAAATGTTTTGCTTTTCCATTTTCATCCATGAAAACTGCCATGTACAAATCATGCTGACAATTCACACTTACTGATAAATGTTCCACCCTTATTACAAGAGAAAAAAAAAAATCTGAGGACTTTTTTACTTCTTTCTCCCGATTTGTGTTAATACAAGCTTTAAAGTAATGGGCTGGTGGCTACCAAGTAAATTATCTTGCAAAAATAACCAGAGACTGCTTTTGTCCTATAAAGATATTTTTGTAACATTAGTAATTAATAGTCTATCAGTTTAATATAAGTGAAAGAATTAAACACAGTTAACTGCAATGTGCACAGGGTGGGCTCCTTTTTTCAGAGCTGATGTTACCTATTAACGTTGGGATTTACATTCTTGTCCAGTAATGCATAAATATACTCACTTGTGCAAAATGGCACAAAATAATTCTGTAAGAACTTACGTGGCTGATATGACATTCCTTTTTATAATGCAAGTGGTGGATCATAGAGAATATGAACAGAGCCTAAAGTGCTGTCACAGTGGAGGAATGAGGAGTAACCATTATTCATAAAAGTATTTTAGCAAAAAAAAATGACTTTTAAGGCATGAGGTGAATCTCATTCTATATATCCCATGTACACCTACAGATGTACCTCATGCCCATAATAGTTGCTGAATAAATATTTGTTCAATGTCTGACTAAATGTATGCATAGAAAAAAATAAGGCATTAGTATGTCAAACCCTAAAGATTTATCTAATACTAATATAATTAACTTCAAAACTACTACCATCATCTTCTGAAGCAATGATAGGATCCTCAGAATAGGCAGTCCCCTATTTTGGGCTTGTACTACTACACAGTACTGTCTATTGAGAAATTAAGAAGTCTCTATGTCTCAGCTTCTCTTTAAAGTACTGGAAGAGGGGGCACCTGGGTGGCTCAGTTGGTTGTGTCCGACTCTTGATTTTGGCTCAGGTCATCATCTCAGGGTTGCGAGATCGAGCCCTCCGTCAGGCTCGTGCTCAAAGCAGAGCCTGCTTGAGATTCTCTCTCCCTCTTCCTCTGCTCCCCCCACTTCTCTCTCAAATAAATAAATAAACAAAATCTTTAAAAAAAAAAAAATAAAGTACTGGAAGAGTAATGAGAAAGAGGTCAGTTGATCCAGGCTCAGTCACATGCACACTTTTAAACCAATCACTGTACCCAGGGAGGCAGATTGTATAAGAAGACAGTATCTCCCATTTATATTCCCTGGTGTAGTGAGGGTAGAAGAAGGAGCTTCCCAAGGGTAACTGTGTAAGCTTAGACATGGCCTCGGGGAAGTTAGCGTGAGCCAGGCAGCAGCCTGAGTTTTTCTTTTGTATAGGTTAAAAGTTTTTGTACTTTAATCATGTTGGGAATTTACCGGTATTTTTCCTGCCTTTACCTATCATTCGTATAGAAAAAGCCAGAATAATATTGACACCTTAAAGGATCACACAAGAAAGAATATAACCTTCATCTGTACATTATTTTACTATTTACTATGTCTATTCTCCCATTTTGCATAGATATTTGAAAATACAGACATTTTTCATATTATTTCCCTTTTCCAGGCTAAATTCAATGATTCTTAGTGGGTTGGAAGGAAGGCTTCTTGCCTTGACCCCAGGGCTGTATCAGAATATCTGGTAGGGTAAAAACATTTACAATGTGAACACGTCCCCAAATCCTTTCCGGTATTTTCGTCTCTCATACACTGTAAAGTCCATGCCCCAATCTAAGGTCAGCTCCTACTGCTTTTCTAAGACACTTTCTGAGTCACTAACACACGTCCTTCTTATGGGACCCTTGTTACTTAGCATAGCATATATAGCAGCATGTCTTGTCCACTAGATTGGAAACTCCTGAGAAGCAGCGTTCATATTTTATCGGATCTGCTGTTCCCATGGCCTGATGTAGAGTAGTCACTCAATAAACCCTTCAATGTCCAGTATCTGTCTCTATCAATGAAACCGTTATTATTACTCTGGTCTCCTATTGTAATGCATATCATAACTGTAAAGTGAACATTCTCAAATACTTTGACATGTTAGCTTTCTTGCAAGATTAGAGTTAACTACTTTCAGGGTGGTATCTAACAAAATTAGTTTTTTATTAATTTCAGATTAATTGATACCAGTAGACAGGATATTGCTAAAAGCCATATATGTCTATAAGAGAGAAGGTTAAAAACGCAGAGAGACTTTACATACCACTGGAGAAGACATAGCATAAATTTATGTGAAATAAAACTCCCTCTATCAAAAACATTTGCATATGTCATAAAGTTTATTTTTTTCATTTAAATTCAATTAGCCAACATACAGCGTACCATTAGTTTCAGATGTAGAGTCCAGTAGTTCATCTGTTGCATGTAACATCCAGTGTTCATAACATCACTTGCCCTCCTTAATGCCTGTCACCCTGTTACCCCAACCTTCCACCCACCTCCCCTCCAGCAACCTTCAGTTTCTTCCCCACAGTTAAGGGACTCTCTAGGTTTGTCTCCCTCTCTGATTTCTTCCCATTCCGTTTATTTTTCCTCCCTTCCCCTATGATCCTCTACGCTGTTTCTTATATTCCTCGTATGAGTGAAACCATAAAATAATTGTCTTTCTCTGACTTATTTCACTTAGCATAATACCCTCCAGTTCCATCCCTGTCGATGTAAATGGTAAGTTTAAACATTTATGCACAGAGCTAAGCTTCTTTACTCTCTGGCCTCCATAGACTTTTAAGCATATCTGCTGTATGAAATTTCTCCTGCAGGTCTACTGGCCTAAACAAGCTAGGAATATTCCACTTCTGTCTGTTTCTACTCTGTGTTCTCTCTGCAATGCCGTCCCAGATCCCAATGACTTTCTAAATGCTATGCATTCTTTAAGCCCTTTCTTCAGCAATCTGAAAATTTCCTTGGCCGGTCTAGAGCACAGGCATCTCTTTCCCTAATAACATCACGACAGCATTATTGTGAGGACCACTCATTTGATATTTAACAAATTATTCTCTTATGAAAATTCTCGAGAAAACTGTCAATGTTATTTTACTTTTTGCATGCAAGTTGTTTCCTTCCCAAATATATGTAAATTACTTGACAACAAAGATAATGTTTCTGTATCCCCAAGTGGTTAACACCTAGGTAGAGAGGAGGCACTTAGTAAATGATTATTGACTAAATAGATATGCAACAATAGAAAGCTACACAAATGTTTCATATCATAAATATTCTACCTAAGCCTTGTTCAAAGGGCTTTTCTTTTCTCTCTAAATTCAAGGGTACATATCCTCTTTATTTGTAAAATGAGTATCTTTATTATCATTATGATGTGTAGAAGAGACCTATTCATAATCAAGGCATCTGAATCTATGTATTTCGTAGGCACTAATTTATGAAAATGAAACATTTCAATTTTTAAGCAACCTTGTACTGACATTTTCTTACTTAATTTCAATCTTAGTGTTCTGCACATGGGAATGCAGCCTTCTGACCATGATTCTTCCTCATTTGAACTAAGGATACCAATTAAAAAGAGAATTGATCACTTTGAAATATATGATAGACTGTCACTAGTGTGATAAAAGGACAGGAAGGAAGAGAGAAAATTTATACATATAGCGATACAGCACTACATTTAATTTCACATAAAAATGAAAATTTGGTATGTTTCTATAAATAAAACCATTATCTTTGTAAAATCTGATCAAAGAGTCACTATATATTGAACTTTTATTAAGTTGGAAACATCTGACTACATTAAAAATTTGAAAAAAAAACTCTTTTTAAGTCTAGAATTATTTGTTTGAGATGTTCATATTGGTACAATTTTTTATTGGCACACAAGAAATCCAATTTCCAGGTTCATTACCCAAAACAACACAGAAATTTGAAAAAAGAAAATATCCTGGGCTTGAACTATAGCTCAAACTATAATTCATACACCACATTCCCTTATGGACTCGTAGGATAAGAAGAAAGAAGAAAAAAGGCAATTTTTCTGCCCACTTGATCGATGTTCCATTTGACCTCTGTAATGCCCTCCTGCCATAACCTTTTAAATACCATCTGCTCTTTTTGTGAAGAGTGTGATGGGAAGGAGTCACTTCCAGACAGCAATTGATTATAAGAGCATTAATCAAGGGCATGGATTATCTGTAGCATGACATTATGTGCTGTAGTTAAGCAATCTGGCCTTCAATGTGATTGGAAAGGCCAATCCTTATGTGGAAGCCTAAAATGGGCTTAGCAACACATGTTTAAGGAAAGCAGAGCAAATAATGCATGAACATTTATTGGAATCTATGATAAATTTCAATAATTTTAGGGCTAATTTGTTTACCAAGTGTAATGGGATTAGACTGATTATAATACGCTCTCATAAAATGCTACACATAGCTCAGATGTTTGTTCTAATCACAGAGAACCAAAAAAAAAAAAAAAAAAAAAAGGTTATGCAGCTTATGCTTAGGATTTTAAAATACGGCATTTTCTAGTATAATTTGAATAAAACATAATCTGATTTTTCTATTTACTTTTCCCCAATAATTAATACATTCTAAAAGAGGCTTTAGCTCATATGAAAACAGTCAACAAATATTATATGTATATAAGTAGAAGAATTTTTTAATTTTAGTTACAGATATGAAAGCTTAAAAAAAACAAGCTTTTCAAACTTCCACATATTTTTCTAGATACATCAAATTTATTGTATAATAGTCTCAATTAGTGTTCAGTATCATACCAAAAGTCTTCATTAAAAAGCAAAGAGAATGGATTACAAAGAAATGCTGAAGGTGCGTGTGTATGTGCGTGCACACATGGGTGTGCGTGTGAGTGTGTGTGGGGGTGGGTAGAAGGGAGAGAGGAATGAGGGGAGGTGAGGAGGAAAAAAGGAGGGAAGAAGAAAGGGAAATTAAGAGAGAGAGAGATTATTTAAATCTAAATACCTTAATTATTTCATTCCTGCCTTACCATGCCTACCCAGAGCAGAGGAGTTTATTATTCATATGAACAAACTTCTAGGGAAAAAATTCACATCACCACTGAAAAAGGCAAGGTAAGTTATCTTGGCAGATAAAACAGGAAGAAATGTTAGAACAGGGTGGTTTTTTTAAAGAATGAGCATTTAAATCCTGAGCAAAAAGAACAACAACAACAAAAAGAAACTAAAGAATATTCCATAATATCATGAAACAGTATTTTTATTTATTTAAATAGTTTAATTAATAAATACTAATTTTTAATGATTATAGTATTTTAGACCTCATACCAGCGCCAAATGCACAGATGCTTCAAAAATGATCACTGCCTAACCTCTACCTTTCTCTGCAAAATGAATAGTAGACAAGTTATTTTCTGCTTGGGGGAGAAAAATCCGAACTCCCTAGAATTTTGCTATAAATAAGGTCTTTCTCCAGGGCAATTCTTTTTTTTTATTTTTTTATTTTTTCATTTAAAATTACCACACACCCATAGTTAAAAGTCAAATAGTACTAAAAGGGTAATAAATTGTATGATTCATTGATCTCAGTTACAAGGAAGAAAAACAAATCTAGCTAACCTAAGCAGAACAGAAATTTATGTGAAGGGTCCTAGGAAACTCACTGCACTGTTGTGAAGGCTGGTGAGCCGGATTAAAAGAAATGCAGGAGTAAGGGAAGACAGAAAAAGGAACCACAGCAAGGTCATGAAGCAGGAATCCATTTAGACTAACATCATTGCTTTCTACCACATGGTCATTGCTAATGGTGGGCAGGATTCCTTCTACCTGTGGATGCTATGTCCACAGTGAACACTAACCCATCTTGAGCTTAATTCGCCTACATGCGTCTAGAAGCCAACAGATAGGAAAGGTTGTAACTCTCTGGCCCCTCAGTTTCAGTCCCTTGACCCATTCTGCCCCCTTTTTTTCTGTCTTTTCTGAAATTATTATTAGGCTATTATTGAACTGTCTTGGGTGATATTATAAATTTTTTTTTCCATTCTTGTTTCTATTTGTACTCCTGCCCTCTTTTTTTAGGTGCACAGGAATTCAGAATCTTGCCCAAGTGATGTTTCTAAAAGAAAACAAAACAAACAAAAAAACCTCAATTGTTCGCCTGAAAGCAGTTAATGTAGTTGGTATATTGTGCATATGTTTACTCAACACCCCATTTTCAAATGGTCCACTTCACCTTCCTTCATCTTTCAGTCCATGTTTCCCATGTACCCCCAAGTTTCTCAGGAATTCTTCAAGAGTATTTGTCTTATTTCCCATGGTTGTCTCGTTCTGAAACTCCTTTCGGTTTTTGCTTCCTACTTACCAATCCAGCTACCAATTCTACATTGGCTCACACTCTTCTAAAAAAGTTGTATAATCTCTTTTTCACTGATACCCTCTCTCCAATATGTTTTTGTGGGATTGTCAGCCTTGCACTCTCACAATGGATTGTTTGTGAGAATTTTATTCATAAATGTGTGGCCAGAGTTAAGAGAAACATCAAGAGATGCTGTAGTACTTTGAAGCTGGCAATGGATCGATCACTCTAGAATGGTGGTGGTAGAAAAAAGGACCCTAAAAGATAGTCACATTGTAATCCCTGGAAACTTTTACCGAACATGCTTAAAGAGACTTTGCAAATGTGATTAACATAAGGTCTCTCTAAAATGGTGAGATTATCCTGCATTACCCAAATGGGCCCAATCTGATCACATAGATATAGCAGAGAAACTTTAATGGCTATCGTTAGAGGAAGACATGACTGTGACAAAACATTTTTTGGCTTTCGAAATGGAGGTTCTCTCCCTCTCCCTCTGCCCCTCCCCACTTTGTACTTCAGGCGAAGTACAAAGCTATCATCCTCTAGAAACTGTAAAAGGCAATAAAATGGATTCTCCAGTGGAGCCTCCAGAAAGGAATGTAGCCTTGTTGATACCATGATTTTGACCCACTCAGACCTGTGATCTGCAGTATTGTAAAAATAACACATTTGTGTCATGATTCTAAGTTTATGGTATTTTATTATACCAGCAAAAAAAAAAAAAAAAAAAAAAGAAGCCAGAACCCAGAGAAAACATCTGTCTTTAGTAGAGAACTTCCCAACAGGAGCTGTGACCTTAGTCATCTTGCTCATACACAGTGACATGTCATGAATGAGTTTAGGGAAATGATACTCAACCTCACTTTTCTCCCTTCTAACTTTGTTGTCCTTCCAGTAACAAAAAATACATAAATAAAAATAAAAGGAAACTGAAATGCAAAGGATGTGTTTTTTAAAAAGTATAGAGAAGAATGGAGTGTAAATATGGAAGGACACATGGAAAATATCTGGCATACCTATCTCTACTTATTATCTTTATTATTTTTAATGTGGTCTCATGAAGCAGAGTAGATGAACACTTGTCATTATTACATTTGATATTTTAAACAATGCTTATAGCCTGAGAACTGATAAACGACTTAATCTAAAATATTTTCTTATAAGAAAACCAGGGTAACACTTATTGAATGCTTATGCACTTGCCAGACATATGTGTAAGCACTTTGCGTTTAATAATTCACTTAATTTTTTAACACAGACTTTTAAAGGGTTTTTGATTTTTTATCCCCCCCTTCCTCATTTTTTTGTTTTGTTTTAGAAAAGGAAACTCAGGCAGAGAAAGTAAAGTAACTTGTTAATAATGGTATAGTCAGGATTTTAGATCAGGCAGTCTGCTTGCCTGTTGGCACTGTGTGCTTTATGCCAAAATGATGCATTCTTAACCTATATTAAACAAATAGTGATATTTGATGATTGGTAAAGGAAAAAAAGTATTTTATGTTTCATAATACAAAAAAATTAAAGATCTTTTCCAATTATCTACAATAAGTATTAGAGAAAAATTTTCCTTACCTTCATTCTTTGCCTTGTCATGTAAGTTGTTTTTTTTCCTTCCCTTTTAGCATTTGCTTTGTGTGGGTGTGTTTGTAATTACTGAAGGTAATTATTTTACCCAAAGCTCTTAAGCAGAGAGAGTCAGGAATACTTACTGACTTCCCCTGGGTGTAAAGCACTATACCAGAAACTATGAGATTAGTGAAAGAGAAAAGTCTTCACAGATAAGTAAACAAACAATTACAAAGAAGGGTGATAAGCATAATGAGCACAGGGACTTACAGAAAGAAAGAAAAAAGATGCTTTACTCACCTGAAAGTATGGGTAGTCAGGTTAATTTGCAGAAGATGGTGACTGTAGGAGTAAGGGTCTGGATGAAAGGATTAGGAAGGGGAGTTCTATAAATGGAGAACGCCATGTTAAAAGAGAAAGGGATGAATAAACTGTGGTACATCTAGACAAGGAATATTATTCAGCACCTAAAAGAAATGAGCTATTAAGCCATAAAAAGACATTGAAGAAACTTAAATGCGTATTACTAAATAAAAGAATCTGAAAAGGCTACATACTATGTGATTCCAACTATATGGCATTCTGGAAAAGACAAAACTATGAAGACAATAAAAAAGAACAGTGGTACGGGTGCCTGGGTGGCTCATTCGGTGAAGCATCGCTTTCCACTCAGTCATGATCTCAGGATCCTAGGATTGTGACCTACATTGGGCTCTCTGCTCAGTGGGAATCTGTTTCTCACTCTCCCTCTGCCTCTCCGCCTGCTTGTGCTCTGGTTTCAGTTCAGGTCATGATCTCAGGATGGTGAGATCAAGCCCCTCCCCACTCTCTCTCTGTCTCAAATAAATTAATTAATTAAAAAAAAAAAAAGAGAACAGTGGTTGCCAGAGTTTGGGGGGGTTGGGGTGGGATGGATAGGTGGAACACAGAGGATTTTTTAGGGCAGTGAAAATACTCTATGATACCATAATGATGGATACATGTCATTATACATTTGTCCAAAAATGTAGAATGTACAATATCAAGAGTGAACAGTAATGCAAACTATAGACTTTGGATGATTATGATGTGTTAATGTGCGTTCATCAGTTATAACAAATGTACCACACTGGTGGGGGGTGGGGGATGTTGATAATGGGAAAGGCTGTACATGTGTATGGACATGGAGTATATGGGAAATTTCTGTACTTTTTCCTCCACTTTGCTTTCTTAAAAAATTAAGTCTTAGCAAAATAGAGAAGAGGACCAAAAATGACTATGTAAATAGGGACTTGTAATATTTCAATTTGCCTCAAGCATAAAGTGGGATGTTTAAAATGGTTAATGTTAAGGCACTTGGCACTCAGTGATGTTCATAATCTTCCAAAGTCTGACAAACAACCTGATATTTTCAATCATTCCCAACATAAACTTAGATCCAATCTGTATAAGCATCATGCTGAGCTTGATATATAGTCTATATCTATTTCTATTCCACTTTTCTCAACTCAATCTTTATAACTTGGCATATCATTTGCTTTCTCCTCTCAGTAACTTGCATTTGAACATCTTTAAAAGCAAAATAGGATAATAGTGATAGGTGCTCTTTTTTGTCAGACTCACATTGCTCTAGAATTGAGCTGTCAGACTTTACATATATTATTTTTTTCCATACCTTCTATCCTCTTCTTGTAGGTCCTCTGTAACTATTAATCTTTCTGTGCTACTGTAATATTAATGCATTTGAATACAATTGAATAATTGACACATCATATAAAATTATATTTAGTTGTTCATTCTTATTCTCTTAATTTTCCAGTTGTTTACATGAGTTCTCACTTGTCTTGTTAGCAGGAAGTTCAAGAGTCACCTATCTCTTGAAGTCCTTGCTTGAATTATATTAACGTTCTAGGGGTTTCTTCAGTACTAAGATGGTCATTCTAATGTTTGACCTGGGGACAACTTAGTACAAATGGTCCACTATTACTACTTCTGCGGCCAAATAGTGTCACTCTTTTATGTCTGACCATGCAGAGCCCTTGCCAAGAGCTTCAGGGATGTTCTCGATGTTCTTGCTAGTCTGATTTCTGCCAGCCAGTAGAGGATCCCAACACTCAGATGTTAAACGTCTCTTCACTTATACTGAGATGCATATTTGTTGATTCCCACAGAACAACCACTTTGTTAGGCTAGGTCCAACAGTTTTCCTTCCTACTAATTTCCCAAATTCTAGTTCTGAGTGTGAGCTATGAATACAGGCAAAACTTAAAAAAGAATGTGCAATTCCCATTCAAATTGGCTTAATTCTTTTAGTGAAGATAGGCATAGAAGACTACCTTTGATTGTATGTATGTCAGGCATTCTGATATCTCTCTAGAGTGTGGTCCTCAATCATGTGCTATTGACATTTGGGCTGGATAATTCTTTGTTTGGGAGCTGTCTTGTGCATTTGTAGGATGCTTTGCAGTATTTTTGGCCTCCATCTACTAGATGCCAATAGTATCCTGTTAAAGACAAATTATTCTGATAGTTATTAAAATTTGTTTTGCAATGAACATTTGTTAAAAACCATGGGAAAGACTTTATTCAAGCACATTACAATGGAGGTTAAGACTATTGCCCTAAAGGAGAGAGATTAAACTCAACTTCAAATAGAACAAAGATAGCTCAGGATTATAGCCAAAGAGCAAAGTGAGGTCAGTGAATAGAAGTTTATTAAAAGGGGGGGTGCCTAGTTGGCTCAGTCAGTTAAGCATCTGACTGGATCTCAGCCCAGGTCATGATCTCAGGGTTGTGAGTTCAAGCCCAGTGTTGGGATCAACACTGGGAGTAGAGCCTACTTTAAGAAAAAAAAATAATAATAATAATAATAATAATATTAAAAGGAACTTGATTAGATACCACAGGAAGGGGAATTCTTGCTAAACTGGCTTAACAAGATTCTCGCTACAGGCAGGCCAAGGATTTAGAAATCAAGGGTGGGGAGTGGAGAATTAGATCAAACATCAAGGATTCAGTGGTGGAGTTCTTGATAAACTAACTTAGCAGGACAAAGCCAAGCTAGAGGTCTAGTTAAGAGGAAGACTCAGGGAAGCCTCACTAAAGTATGGTCAAAGAAGTAGTCTTTGTCAATTTGCCCTCCCTCTCCCCGCCCAGCAGTGACAATAAAAATGTTTCCAAACATCAACAAATGTCCTTGGTAGGGCACAAAATCACAGGTCGTTGAACAGTTGTTCTAGATGTTATGTTGGACAATTTTGTGCCCTATAATTTCAGTGCCTTAGAGCTAGGATCTTCTTCTTCTTCTTCTTCTTTTTTTAATGTAGTCAAAGTTATAAAGTGAGAAACAAGAAAAAGTAGTTACCACCTGTTTGACAGTCCCCCGCCACCCTTTCATTCAAGAGTTTTTGGAGAAGTTTCTTGTTTGTTTTGTGTGTGTGTGTTTTGTTTTGTTTTTTCTTTTTATTGTTTAGGTGATTTTCTATAAGAAGCAATGTTACTGGATATTTTGTTATTCACTGTCTTGATGAGTTTTACTTGTCTTCTCTTCCAATAGCAGCAAACACCTAAGGAATTTTACAGGAAGAAAGAAAGTACAAATCATTTATAAATTATATTGATTAAAAACTACTCCCCTTCCAAAGAAACATTATATTTATACCTTTTATATTTCTCTGGTGAGCATGTTGAAGGGATTCTCAGGTGGTACAAATGAGTGGGAAAATATTTTATGTGACTATTAAATTTTCACATTAGGATTACTTATACAAGTTATTTATTTTAATGATCCATGTGGCTCTGTTCTGTTCTGCTCTATTGTACTTTTTTTTCTCTGTCCAGAGAATATTAGGATTCATCAATTCTAATAGGATAGGCATGGCTTGCTACAGCTTCTACAATTACTATTTTGAGAAAAGGGATATGTTAACATCTAAAATACACTTCTATTAACAAGCACTGTAATTAGATATTGAATACACAAGAAACATATATCATATAAGCAGATTTATAAATAGGATAATCAGAGTGTTAATTTAAAAGCAGAAGCATTGAGCAGTCATATAAAGAATTGCAAACTCATTCATCTATTTTTTCAGTCTTCATTTAACATCTCACATCCAATAATATGCGTTGCAGCTTTCTTTGGTCTAAATGGCTGCTTTAGTTTTTATATTATTGTCAATGTAAACTAAAGATACATTAATTTGGAGAGGATAATTTACTTTGGCTTATACTATGTATTGCAATTTGGGGTTCTATCTGACAGCAACTTACATTACATATAATTTCATCCCAGTTAATTGTTATATATTTGAATGGGGAATATAGACTCATTTTAGATGGTAATTAAAAAAACTTGAGTTGAGATTAAAAACCAGATGAAACAAAATTCATGATTTGAATTTATAGAAGTCTTTCAAAAGAACATTTTCAAATACCAGGTAATTGCATCTTTGATGCATGGCAAAAGTGATTCCAAAAAATGGTGTTTTTAAAAACAAACACAAAATGGATTTTTAAAAAGCCTATTTATGAACAAATGGTGTAACTTATTAAAATGAATGAAAGATTTTATTAAGGAGGCAAGATTATTCTCATTTTAAGATACTTAATGATCATGTTTCCAATTTAGTAATATTAATTTGATTTTCCGTTAGATTTTCCTGCACTTTAATTTCCTATTTGGAAGTAATAACCAGGATTAAAGATGAGTGTGGCATTGTGTTATCAAAAAGTTAAACACTGTACTTCTGTCTAATGACTGGATGCAGCAGAATCACAGCAGAAATTTTACTTTTAGAGCTGTCCAAAGATAATATTTTAGTTATACTTCCAAGAGTTAATTTGGTATTTCTGTACTCTTTTCCAGTAATACAAGAATAGACTCATAGAATAATACCATTTTGCTAGTTAAAATATGTATTATTTTAGGAGTGAGAGTTACTATATATATTTGGAAAATGACAGTTTATATATATATTTCCCTTTAGCATCTTTCAAATGTATTCTGCAGAGATTTTCATATGTGATTAACTTAAAGAACTATTTTTCTCAATGAGGAGCTTTCTGTAATTTTTGTATTATCTCCAACTACCCTACCCTAAAATAGATTTAGTAGCTTTTAGGTGACATAGATTATCTAAAAAATCACCAGTTTTGCAATGATGACAGAGATGGAACATCACTGACACATAAAGAACAATTACTTCAACAGATCCTTAAAAACTTAGATCTTAAATGATGACTAATGATAGTGGCAATGTTTTATTGGTGGTGACATTTTTTGTTTGTCTTGTTTTAATAATTCAATAGGATTGTCACATGTTCTAATTTTAGTTGAAGCAGAGATGATGACATTATTTTGTCACATGTCAGAGCCACATAGCTGGGTGGGATTACAGAACATTGTGGTTCTTTACACCTCAGAATATAGCCAATATTATTGAAAATTATGCTATGAATGTCATTTTTCTAAATTGACTTAACAAAAAAAGATTCTTTATAAGGAATTAGTTTGTGAGCCTAGAAATATTTGTTCAGGTAATTCATTTTTGTATTTAGTATTTCTTTTTTTTATTCAATTTATTCACTTTCTTTTTTTGAATATATAATGCATTCCAATGATTGAAAACTGCAAAATAGCCAAGAAAGGTATATAGTGAAAATCTTTCCCGTACTGTCTTACCTATCTTTCATCTTCCCAATCCATATCTTGCCCTCAAAATAACTCCTGTTAGTGATTTCTTATGTTTCTTTGTAGAACTTTTTAATATAGATACAGACTGAAAAAATAAATATCTTACTTTTCCATCGTTTTGTCTGTTTGTTTACCTATATCATACTATCCACACTGTTCTGAACTTTTTCATTTAACAATGTATTCTGGAGATCTTTCTATATAAGCACTATCCTATATCAGTAAAAAAATTCCTCACATGCTTATATCACTATGTGAATATAGTTTATGTATCTAAGTCGCCTCCATTCTTAATGTATTACAAACAATGAGCTGAATAAGCTTGAAAATATGTCATTTGACATATAAATAAGTATACCATCATGATAAATTCCGAGAAGTGAGATTGCTCTGTCAAAGTGTGTGTTTTAAATTTGGTCAATGTTAGCAACTGACTCTTTATAAGGTTTGTAGTAGTTAAAGTTTTCACCATCAGTGTGAATATCTATCTTCCCAAAGCCTCATTAACAGAATATATTGTCATCTCTAGAGATTTCTTTCTTTTTCTACTCTTTTTGAAACTTTCTGTTGAAGGTCTGGCTGAAATATCAATATCAAATATCTCAGGTGACATTTTCTTTCCTGGAAGATATCTCCTCTAGGTATTGTTCCACATTCTTCTGACACTGAATATTGTTTTGAAAGAAATCTGAATCTCAACTGAATTAATTTCTCCCTCTCGAGGAGATATTTCTTTTTTCAGAAAAATGCTATTCCCTTTCATTATGTAGATTTTAGTTTTTTCTAAGTGTGCAGATTCATTATTATTACATTTTAAATTATACTCTGTTCCATTGTTTTGGCTTATGTCTTTAAAGATTCCAATTATTTATATGTTATATCTTTTTGCCTGTCTTCTAAATCTATTATTTATTCTGTTATCTCATTTAACTCTGGTTTTATTATAATTCCCTTGTCCTCGTTTTCTCTTTTTCACCCTCCATGTCTATTACTGTGATAGCTACAGGTCTTTTTGTTTGTGCTTCAGCTTGTCTTCATTTCTATGATGCTGTGGTTAATTTTTCCTGCTTCCTTCTTAAACCCTGTCCATGTTCCCATTTTGTCTCCTCCATCTTTCTTACCCTCTAGTCCCTGACTTTTGTTTTGTTTTGTCTTTTTCTGTGTTGTTGTGTTCCTTCATCAATGTGATTTGTTTACTAAGTTTGTTTTCTAATTAATGGGAACATACATGGCCAAAATTTATATTTTCTCTGTGGTAGTACTTTTTTTTCCTGGTCACGTTGTCAGTTGGTAGGTTTCTCTGTTCTTTTTCTTCTTGTTTTACTAGTATTGTTTTTATAACAATAGCATTTCATTTCTTTTACTATATTATTCACCATTAGCTATGTTACATATATTTGGTCTAGCCGTTTTTATTAATTTCCTGTACATAGGAAGTTGTCCAGGTAATCTACCAGACAGGAAAGTTTCTATACACCAAGGAATCATTCTACCTCTGTTGCCATAGAGTCAGATTGTATTCTGTGTGATTCATTGTGTAGTTCCAAATTCTGAGCCAAATCACTCACAGAAGAGCTTCTTCTGTCTTCCTTATTTACTATAGTTTCCACATTTCTTGTTGAAATCACAGGATTTCATATAACATTTCTTTCACAATGAAATGTTATGAATCACAAGTTTCATATAAACATTTATAAATGTATTTTTCCTGGAATTTTCTGAAATAAACTTTCCTAGTCCTGTCATTATCCACACCTCTCCTTATTCTCTCACTTTCACTTAATCTTTTGCCCAGTTTTAGATAGTTTGGTAATATTTACACATAATTTGGAGTCTGTGGATTATATCTGCTTTAGTTTCACACAAAATTGAGCTTGTAAGTTATTTTTTTTAATCATCTTATGTGAGTGTTGTTTTTGTTTAAAATTATTTTCATGAGGAAAAGGTGCGAAACTTACTTACATGCCATGTCCATGCTTGAAATCCCACCGAAGTTTCTATTTTAAATTTTTTCTATTCTTGTCAGATCTGTAACTGCCTCTTTCTCACATCACCTGAGCTCACTCAGTAGAACTTTCCAAGACTACTTCGTAAAGGAAATTGAAACCATAAGACTAAATACACACAGATTCTAGTTCTGTATCTCGATAACAAAATACTCAGACCTAAGCTTTCACAATCACCATTTATGAAGAATAATTCCTGCTGTTCTCTAGATCCAACTATCCCTTCAACCTTGAATCCACCCAACCTTCTTGCATTAAGAAATTTATTGTTAATTCTTTGGGTTGAGTGTATTCATTCTTACCTTTTCTACTGTATTCTTTCACTTATCATTTAATTCCATTTCCCCTCCAGCTATTGTCCTGTTGTCCAGCTTTTTCTCCTTAAAGCCAAATTGCCAAAGGAATTTTCTACATTTCATAATTTTGTATTTCCAGAGAAACAGAAATAGCTAAAACAGGAATACAGGGATAGATATAATGATTTCAAGGAATTAGCTCATATAATTGTGGGGGCTGGTAAGTAAAAATTTTGTAGGACAGTCAGGCATGTCCACACCTCTGGAGCAGGGCTTGATGCTGAACAATGGGGTTGAATTCCAATTCACCAACATCTCTCACATGCACTATTGCTGCAACCTCTGAACTGGTTTCCCACAGCAAAACCACCTCAATTCTTTTTTCCTCCCTGCAGCTGTAAGTGTTGCTTATGTTGCAGGATTTCTTTTACTTCGGTGCCCACAATTCTTGGTCACACAGCTTTGAAGAGTAAAGAGGTAGACCAGATTAAAAAGTGGAGGTCAGCAAAGCAGTTTTATTGAGCCATAGTACAATGATAGAACAAAGCTCCCTAAGAGGAAGGGGACCCTAGAGGGTTGCCACTGGAGTTTCTAAGTCTAGAGATTTTTATGGGCTTGTTGGTAGGCTATGCCTGTCCCCAGTCAGGTTTTTGTCATCTATCTATCACGTGGGAAAGTATGGAGGCTTCTTTCCAGGGTGGTGTAAAATCCTTTTAAGGGTGGTTTCTTCTTGCGGTGGGGGGACCTTGTCCCTGCCTGCCTGCCTTCCAATTATCCTTCATCACTTACATATGCAGTTCAGCCCAGCACTCTCGTAGAAACACTATGTTGGTAGGATAAATACTAACAGTCTAAAATTGCGTAAATCATCTGAGTTCCACCTACCCCTCTAGCAACAACTGGCACCACTCTCCCACTTGTCGTTCATTCCCTAATCACAGGGCATTATTTTCCCACCTAATACGTTTTACACTCACTTGCCTCAGGGCTTCCACACACACTGTTACCTCTGACTTGCAAGCTGTCCACCTCTATCACTTTACCTAAAAACTGCTACCATACAACCAATCGTTTATTTTTTTTAAGATTGATTGATTGATTGACTTGAGAGAAAGAGCACGGTGGGGGGGAGGGGCAGAAGAAGAGGGAGTAGCTGACTCCCTGCTGAGCTGAGCAGGGAGCCCAGAGGGACACCGGCTCAATCCTAGGACCCTGAGAACATGACCTGAGCAGAAGGCAGATGCTTAACAGACTGAGCCACCCAGGTGCTCCCAACTAATCAGAAATCAGAGTTGTTACTTTGTACTCATTGTCTTTTGTTCACAACACTGATTGTAATTTTATATTGAATGCATTTTTTTTTGGTCATGTTTATTGCTTCCACCCATCTAAAAGCCCAGGGAAACAGAGTGACTTCCTTTTTCTTATCACTACTTCCCTAATACTTTATGTAGAATCTAGCAGGTAATTGGTGCTTAACAAATTTTCTAGAATCGAGGAATGACAGAATAAATGAATAAATGATTTGTGTCTTCTACCTAGAGAAAGTCTTCAACTTCTGAAAGCATTTTTAAATAATCAGAATGTACATTCAGGAGGATAACCAGTGTAATTTATCCTGGATCCAATCACATTTTATGAAAGAAATGTAATATTAAAGTATCTAATTAAATAATTGCATTTATACCAGTAATGAATAACCAGGTATTGAAGGCTAGGTGTAATTCGTATTATAAGAAACTATAAGAACAGAGAAATTTTAATTTAAATAGCAACCATGTCCAACATGTGGAATAAGTAATACTTTGATGTCTTACTAACGGTTAAGATCACCAAAGGCTTTAGTAGCTGAAGATTCACAACTATGGATGTTTTTTGGTAACAGTAGATCATAAAGCATTGATTCTATAGTCAAAAGGCATATTTTCACATCTCAGTTTAATATTTATCATCCATTTGACACTGAGTCAGTTACTTAGTCTCTTTAAAACTTCATTTATTGCTTATCACTATAGGCCAGGATTTTTCGAGTACACGGGATATCAGTAAATGGGATAATAATGTACTTCGCTCAATGTTTCTGCGAGGAATAAATGTTTAGAATGCTGTCTGATACATGATTAGCACTCAAAAATGCTGGCAAAGTCTATAGACTCCCAGGAAGCTGAGAATTTGAAGTTTGTGTGTAATTGTATCAAGTTCTCTTAAATATGTTCTAATATAATCATATTCTGTCCCCTATTTTTACCTATCCATACTTGCATTACACCTGTTGGATGTTTTCTTTGTTTTGTATTTTTCTAATCTCACAGTTGTGTTTTTTTTTTTTTTTTTGGATTTGTATGGTTTTGCTATAACTTGCTTAAAGTCTGTTTTGGAACTAGGTTTGGTATCAGAGTTAAGTTTGAGAAATATCAAATAAATATTTCAACTGTCAAAATTCATGGTTAATATCCATCTATCCAACCTATCATGACAAGATTGACAATCACTTTATGTTTCCTCCAAAACCAAAACCAATCAAACACTCTAAAATGATTTTCTCATAAAAATTACATCCTTTCCTACTTCACTTTATTGAATATTAGAAAAAGGTGTTCCATGACATTGACCTTACTAATATGAGGATGTCTAGTAAATCAAGAACTTAAGGAGGTGAGGGTCTTTCATTACCACAGTAAGAACATAAAACTTCCTCACAGTTGTTTTAGCCATGTTATGCTGTCAGTGTCCCTACCATAAATAAAAAGAGTACTCCTTTAGCATCTAAGAGTGTTAAAATGAGTTGACAAGTCATACCATCTTAGCTTTAGAGCTTATGTTTTAGGATTAAATCATCTCAATAAAATGTACTTGTAAAAAATAAAATGATATCTAGATATTTTATATCAGGGCATATAATTTTATGGGCAAAAATAGTATGTGGCACCTAAACTGCTAGTTCATTAGTTTTCTAAATGTATTGTTTCATTTTACGTGGATAAAAGATACTATTCTTTGGACTAAAAAAAAATTATATATGCCCATTATATTAAGCTTATATAAACAATATTTAGGATAACACTAATTTTGTGTGGAATAAAAATAATTATTTTTATGTTTATATAATTTCATGTAGGAAGAAAAATGTAAATGGTTGTGTATTTCAAAAACACAATGGTATGTGTGGTAATTCTATTATGATTTAATCCTCACCTGGAGGAGATAGTTTTGGGCTCCAAATTTTAGGATCAGAGATTTCTTTTTTTTTTTAAAGATTTTATTTATTTATTTGACAGAGAGAGACAGAGCGAGAGAGGGAACACAAGCAGGGGGAGTAGGAGAGGGAGAAGCAGGCTTCCCGCCGAGCAGGGAGCCCAATGCGGGGCTTGATCCCAGGACCCTGAGATCATGACCTGAGCCGAAGGCAGACGCTTAACGACTGAACCACCCAGGAACCCCAGGATCAGAGATTTCTTAGTGCAATAATCACAGCTAGATATACTGAATCAGTCTTACATGGATTGTTTCACAGTTAAGTTAAGCACTTCAGAAAGTTAAATTAGCTTTTTCAGGCTGTTAGAGACCATTTAGAAAATCACCACTTCTTTGCAGTAATGGCAAAGTGTAAATGAAATGAGTCTATTAGGTCCACAGGTCTATGCATGATGTGACTGGGAAGAGTGACAGAAGCATGTATAAAAGGAACGCTGGCCCCTCTGAGGAATCAAAGTCAAAAACACTAATGAATCAGATTAGATTGTGGGCAGTCAGTTTAGGTGGGATTAATGCATTTTTTAAAATGAAGAAAGTTACTATACTCTACTAGCACCTACTTAAGCAAGCAAATCAAAAATAAACCCCAACCAGAGTAGAAACAGGAAGAAAACACTAAGCCAAAGTATATATTAGTTGATAACTGATTATAAAACTCTTAATATTTATTTATATTTATATTTATATTTATGTGTACACAGTAAAAGAAAGTAGTAATGAAAGTGAAAAGAGAAACACTGGTCTTACAGCATGGAGAATTTTTTTTTCTATAACTAAATTAAAACTTTACATCAACAAAATAGAGAATGTGGAGTTTATGTCTTATTTAGAAAAGTAGAAAAGTTTTAGAATGTTCGAAAACAATCAAATGTAGTTTTTGAATTAGTTGTCAACCATCAGATTACCTTTCTCCAGAATCTGCCAGCCATTGTTTAGCATTTTTTTAAAACATATCAGAAAATCTAGTTCATGGTTTGTTTTTAATTTCAATTTGACAAAAAATCAGACTCTTTTCAGAACTCAGATCAATAGTAAAGTGATTATCATCTTTTGAACATTCTCTTTGTGTACAGAGTGTTCTTTACCCACATTATTTTATGTGTAATTATACCATATCCTTTACATAGTAACATAAATATCACTTCTCCAAAAAAAAAAAAAAAAAAAAAAGAAAGAAAGAAAAAAAATCCCTGATTGTCAAATTTGGCTTAGGTCTTTCTGTAATAATCTCTCATGTCAATCTTGACTTTTTCTTTGGTCCTTATTGTAATTGTATTCATACATACATGATATATACTCACTACCTAAATGAATGAAAGAATAGAGAGGTCTAACTAGTATTTAATATCAGAATGGAAGTGGTGCCTTAGACAATGGACATTTTCTTCCCAGAATTTATCATGTAGCTATTAAGCAATGTTTTCTTGGAAAGAAGTTGTTGACATTTTATGGATGTTAAGCATTCACTGTTTACATATGCTTCCTATTTTGTGTTTATAAAAATCATTACATCACAAGACTACTTTTTCATTATCATAACTGATAAATTATTTTAATATATTTTTGTTTTTGTTGCTTTATACTGGAAGGTATTTGCCAAATTAATCACTTTATAATGATTTATTCCATTATGAGTAAATGCTGGTAATATTCTGACTACCCATCACACATATTTCACTGTTTCAAAAATGTGACAAGAAAGCCATCAACATAGAATGCATTAATGTTATTCTCAAATTTCTTTATAATTTAACTAAAATTTTAAGTTGGAGTTGAATATGCCCCTTCACAATGCCTTTGCTTTTTTAAGAAGGCATTAAATTTTATTCAAACAATCATGTGCTATTAAGTAAAGAATGAACTAGCAAGAAAATTGTACCATTAGTAAAATTTAAGTTCTTAATTTCACATAATAAATGATGACAACCTTTTTAATATGGCATTGGAATTTAACATTAGAGAAGTCTCATTTACAGCTAAAATGGATTTTAGTTATGTTCTTTTATTTTTGCCTCTAATAATGCTTTAATTTTATCTGTGGTTCTGAGAAAAAAAAAAAACTTAAGCAAATATTAAGATGGCGGTCCAGAATATTTTTAAAAATTTGTTCTCATAAATAATTAAGGCATATAAATCATTTTGTAAAAAAGTGGAAAATAAAAATATCTATATATGTTTTAAAATGTGTTATGGTTTGGAGTCTTACACAGTTTTGTTGTTATTACCCAAAGATAGCCTCATGCAATCCAGCAGATTAGTCCCTTGGCTTTTTAATCTGTTTGTCTTAACCTGAGCATTACATTCAGCTCATGTTATCTCTTTCTCTGTATATAAAACTCAAAGGCAGGACCATAGGTGTCTTTATATTGAAGATGGGTAATAGTAAGTGGAGTTAGAATAAACACTGATGGTTAATAAGAGCAAATTCTCTTGTGTCAAAATCAAATATACATCATCAGTCCCTTTCAGTCAACAGTTTATTGATGACTTGGAAGAAGTCATTGAGAACATTTAAACCTCATTTTTGAGTAACAAGACTTTGGAAGGCATGTTCTCCCTAACTAGTCCCACAATGCCTTGCAGCCTGTCCATTGCAGTCCCCATCAGATCGTCCATCATCAAAAGATGTCTATTTTGTACTTTCTGTATCTCTCTTACTCAAATCTCATTTTCCATTTTTTTTCCTCTCCTTCCTTCCTTCTTTCCCAAATCTTTCTCCTATGTCCCTGGAAATTCAGCTTCTGTCAGCAACAAATCACTCTGTCTTCAAACATTTCTTTCAAATATTCCTCTTATCTTTGTGCCCCAAATGACACTTGGCTGTGTCTTGAAGACAGTTTCTTCTACAGCTTTTTCAGGTGATGGGAGTCCAACCCACCCCCAACTCACACAGCTCAGTACTCAAGATGATAGAGAAGTATTCATTGTTTCTCATTTTTTTAAAGATTTTATTTATTTATTTGACAGAGAGAGACACAGCAAAAGAAGGAACACAAGCAGGGGGACTGGGAGAGGGAGAAGCAGGCTTCCCGCTGAGCAGAGAGCCAGATGCGGGGCTTGATCCCAGGACCCTGGGATCATGACCTGAGCCGAAGGCAGATGCCCAACTGACTGAGTCACCCAGGCACCCCTTTGTTTCTCATTATTAATTCAATGCTGAATATATCACTTGCTTTCTCAAAAATCCAGAGTCTCCATCTATCTTTTTTACTCTTCCGGCAAAAATCCCAGACCTGGCTATAATTAAATATTTGTGTTCTCTTTGGCTGCAACTGAGAAGTTGGATGTTGTTGGAGAAAATTACACAAATGTGTTGAATGAACTTCCTTGCATATGAAAACCACAGCCTCAAAAAGCACCCCAAACTCCCAATCTCTTTATATTGCTTTAGTAATATCATCATTTTTTCTAAAATGATCTCAAATCCCCTCTTCTTTCTCCAATATTCCCTACAGACTCATCATTCTTAGATGATGACCTGTCATCATCATCATCTCTATCATTATTATTTAAACTCTAATTTCTGTAAGGAATCATGTACTGATTTGCTGAGGCATTGTGTTAGAACTGGCATTGTATACATGAGTAATATGGTAGCTACCATCATGGAGATACAAGTAAGTAAAGAGGACTTTACAACATAATATGAAATTTTTATTTTATAAACTCATTCATTTTTTAAAATAAGCTAATATTTACCTTTACCACTTTGTGAATTATTTGGTCCAACTAGACATATAGCAGACCCACAAGGAAATATTAGTGTATGTTTGGAGGCAGATGATTGAGAACATTGGCTGTTTTTTTTTAGAACATAGCACATGTGATGTATAACATAAGAAGGTCTGGACAATGTGAGCCCAGTGAGAATCTCTCACTCAGGACCCAGATGTTATGGGACAAGGTGGGGAAGAGACTGCATGACAGGACCTGAAGAAAATGGAGAAAGTAGTAAAAGGTAAAAAAAAAAAAAAAAATGCCCTCCAGATGATTTCCTTACTGCATGTGCTTTTTTTTTTTAAGGATTATATCTTCAATGAAGAAAGAACAAGATGAATGAAAGAAAGAAGGAAAGAAAAACAAGAAATGAAGGAAAGATAAGTAAATAAGAGGGGAGATAAAAATAAACTTCAGGAGTTGGGTTCGGAGACTCAGTCAGTGAAACACCTAACTCTTGATCTCAGCTCAGGTTGTGATCTCAGAGGGAGTTTGAGCCCCACATTGGGCTCCACACTGGGTATGGAGCCTACTTTAATAATGATGATAATAATAATAATAATAATTTTCAGAAAAATCACAAAGGTCAATTTAAAAATTGATGTTTTTCTTTACTTGTTTCTTAGTATATCTTAAGACTATAAGCATAGGTATTTAATTTTAAGTTTCAATTTTAATGTTGTAGATTAGATAAAATAAAAATATCTATCAAATATCAGAGTATGTAATCACATTGAGATAAAATTAAAAGAAAAAAAAACTGCAGACCATTATAGGTAGTTAGTAAAACATGGCTAATATTGTTATATCACTATTCAAATTTTTGCTGACTTTATGCTCCCTAGACTCTCCTCCATAAAGCCACTTATCAATATATTGCTTGCTATGAATTATAATAATGCAAGGTAAGTATTTAGCAGTAAGATCAACCAGGGAACAATGTTGACAATTACTCACATTGTTTGTTTACAGAAGGGATTTGGCGGCTTCTTACACCAAAAGCTCTTTCTGAATTTCTAACCAGTTTTCTGATTGTGATGTGCCATGCTAATAAGTGACAAATTTCTAATCAATTTACAATTAGAACTAAAGGGAAAGATGATTATGCATTTCTATCTAGTTTATCAATTAACAAAACAGTGGAAAGGAGTTAGGATAAGAGATTCCCTCCTCCCTCACTTTTCACTGATTGGGTCATTAAACCACGCAATTAGTGATCATGGTGTTTCAAAACCAGTGGCTTTTTATTTTTTTTAAGATTTTATTTATTTGACAGAGAGAGACACAGCGAGAGAGGGAACACAAGCAGGGGGAGTGGGAGAGGGAGAAGCAGGACCCCTGGATCATGACCTGAGCCGAAGGCAGACTCTTAACAACTGAGCCACCCAGGTGCCCCAAAACCAATGGCTTTTTAAAAATGAAATCTCCCTTCTATTCCATAGAACATTGAATAAGAAAAGAGGTAAACAAAAGACATTTTTACAGAGTCCAGAGATATAACAAGAGAAATATATTACAAACACAATATGAGGTTGGGGATTGAATATTAAAGTAGTTTTAGATATAGCAGTCGTTTCTAATACTGGATGGACATTAGAATCACCTGGGGGAGTTTTAAAAATACTGAAGCGTGGGCCTTGCCCCAGAACAATTAAATCAAATTGTTCACAGACATGTGGATAATAAGCATCAGTATGCTGGGCTTTTAAGCCCTCCCTCCATAATTGTAAAGTTTGCTCCGTGCTGAGAATCACTGAAATAGAACATAGTGAAAAGGTGGTTTGCCCTACATATGAGGCAAATAATAAGTCTATTCCAGTTGCTTTTATTGTTGAGCATTTTTTGTTTAGAACATAATTAAATTTGGTTCTGGTTCAGTCCAAACTTGCCTTTAAATATTCTTCAAACATAAATTTAAAGAGTGTTTTACTGGTTCTAGAAAGTGCATGGCAGTTTAGTTTACAATATCTAGGAATTATAGCGTGGGAAGGCACTTTGGAGCCCTACCTTCCTAAAAGAAGAGCTAAAAACAGGGAAATAATTAGCGTTTATTTTGTAACATTTATTAGGGGTCAAATCTGTAACTGAAAAATGAAGACAGAAAGCCATCTCATTCATTTAGCATATGTGCATGCTCAAAACTGAAAAAGAGCCAAATTGAGCATCTAGATTAACATATGTGCATCTAGTATTGCTAACAGCACTATAAGAACAGATATATCCCAGAGCAATCATAGATGAGACTTAGAGTTTTCAAATATTAAAAGCATGGTTCCATTTCTATTCTAACACCTTGCAAGAGTTACAAAACAAAGGGATTCTAAACAATGCCAGCCTCTGTGTTTTCATGATTAGCATTGTTCTCCTTTGGGAGCAGGAAATATAATTCAGTCACACTTCAGGGCCCAGATGCTTTGCTGATACCAGGCATCCCAGACCACCTGTTTTCACAGACTCATATGCACTTTAGTCTGTCATTCACGGGTGCCCCATACACATATTTGGCACTTTGCTTGCCCACTGCTTTGGCAGTTTTCCAAAGACGAGTAAGTACATTGCACTTTACAATTTCTACATGCAATGCTTTCCAAATTCAGTTAAGTTACTCACCATCTCTGTAAGCATTAAAGAGGCATTATAACCATGGCAAATTGCATAGGCCAAAATAATTCTACCTAAAACCCATTAATCCAAGGATTTTAAAAGGGATTACATATGATTTTAACAAATACCTCATATCAACTGCATATTCACAAAACATAAAAAAAAATTACTGTTTGGGTGTTCATTAATTCTGGGAGCCACAAAGTATGGAAACATAGCGAGAATGAATTTTCTATAAGTTTTTGATTCTATTCTTTTGTTAGATCTCCAACACCGATTAAGAACACATTAGAAAACAGAGTGAACAAATAGCAACCTTAAAGAATTAACCTGTTTTTTGTTTGTTTGTTTGTTTTTCATTTCAAGGGTTGTAACTATGTCCAGGGGTTCTTGATGAAAGCTGGCATTTCTTTTCAGGAACATATATATTTGAGCATGTGCTACTTTTATAGAGAAAAATAAAGCCCATATGCAAAACCCATTTTAAAGTAAAATGCCTATTGTAACTAATTTATTTTTCAAGAAAATGTTTAATTTTGTAATATAATGGCAACTTAAGTATTAGCCAAAATGAGCAAATAAAACAAGAACCATTGCAGTTAAAGTAAGTAATTGGATAAAAGAGGCATAGTTACAGAAGTTATAAATCTTAGAGTCATTTAGAAAAACTACAAAGCACTCAACACTGCAGTTTCCCAGGTGGCTTAGGCAGAAAGCTATTACAGGAATATTCACATGCTGAACACTCAAAATTACAACATGCAAAACATTGGCTAGGCAGCTAAAGTGTACGAAGTCCAATAACAGTAAGAAAATTAAAGAGCTCATGTTCTGGTGATTAAATGCACATATGTCCCCCACACATGACATTCATGATGAGAAAATGAAAAGAGTATATTAAAAAAAAAAAAAACACACTTTTCTAATTTCAGGGGAGGTGTTGCACAACTCAGAAATAACTAGCTCTTTTATTTTGGAAAATACGTTTTTAGGCCTTTTTAATGAGTAGAACGTCCTCCCCCTTTGGCCATCTGTCTACTGGGAATAGGATGGGAGCATTTTCCACACATTTCCAAATTGCACTGCTTGAATAATAAATTAACTAGACATTTTATTTTCTCCATGACTGATAGAAGACACAAGGCTTTACGGGTGATCTGGAATAGGGGAAGAAGCAGAGTTGGGATGGAGAATCTGGGGGAGACATTTGGATGCTCAGCTGCTTGACAGCATCCTGGGCTAAAGGAGGTACACAGCAAGTGAGAAATATCTCATGGCAGAGACAACCGAAGAACTGTTAAGAATGACAGTGTCTCATGTTTATTTTTCAATTATAGCCTGTGCTTTTCTGAAATATGTCTTTATTTCTCTCAACTTTAGAGACCCAATAGTCATGGCTCCGTGGTGTTTTGCAAAACTAAAGAGAAAGAACTTGGTGTATGATGAAGCAGTAAAGAGACGAAACAGCAGCTGAGGATCTGAGGACAAAAGATAGGACAAGACAATGGAGAAGAAAGCTGTTCTGCATGTAGACTCAGAGAAGATATGAGATACTCCCTAAAAACACCAATAGGAGTCTCTATGTGGAGGAAGGTTGCTAGGAGGCTGGAGCCAAAGTGAGCTACATGGAGAGACGTTAGCCAAAAATTCCAGAAAAGGCACTGGACCTGTTAACAATATGCAGAATGAGGACTTCAATTATTTTAATTTGAAAGATTATTGACACCTCGGATACTAAAATATATGGTCTCTGATAAGGGCTATCACAGAGTACAAAGTGTACTGAGGCACCAGAAAAAATGCAGATGTTTTACCCAGATGTTTATAAATGGAGGAGGACATAACCAGATCAGCAGCTGTATCCTACCTCCTCCGTTTGTAAGCCGTGTGGTATCAGAGAAGAGAATGACCCTTTCTGGGACATGTTTTTCACCTATTAAATACGATTAATAATACCAACTTCATTGGATAGATGTGTACACCAAATGTGTTTAAAGCACCTGGCATATCATAGACATGAAATAAATCTTAGTTCCCTATTCATAATTGCCCTATCCATCCTGCTCCCCAATAAGGGCTCTAGGAGACAGAGGCATTGATTCCAATTAGAATCAAAAAGTTTTGCAGAAAAATTGGCTTTGAATTGGGCATTGAAACATAAGTATGTAAAAGTACTTTTAGATATGAATTTAATGGAGAGAGGGCATAATATAATTACAGGGAAATTTAATAGTATATGTAGGGATCTCCTTAAATGCAAGAAGTGTTCATAGAAGAGGAAGTAGGGTAGTATAGCTAAAATTGAGATTTCCTAATGTGTGGTAGGCAGGATATGGTTAGTTTGGGATTGGTGAATCAAAGATGCACCGGGGGCACCTGGGCGGCTCAGTCGGTTAAGTGTCTGACTGGATTTTGGCTCAGGTCATGATCTTAGGGTCATGAGATCAAGCCCTGCATGGCGCTCTGTGCTCAGTAGGGAGTCTGCTTGAGATTCTCTCCCTCCATCTCCCTCTGCTCCCCTCCTGCTCGCACTCTCTCTCTCAGATAAATAAATAAATCTTCAAAGATGCACAAAAGGTCAAGCATGTAGGTTTAGTTCAACTTATATCTTTTGAGATTAATTGGAACTTTTCTGATTTCTCTTTATTTTTCTATATAACATTGGGTAACAGAAGGCAGCTAAATTGCCCTGTATTTTCTAGAATCTAAGCTAGATTCTACCGTGATTGCAGAGATCACAATGGGTCAAACGGTAGCAGGAGTCCAGGTGGGTGTCCATGGAATTCATTTCATAACGTTTCATCCGTTTTTAAACTACCTCCTTAGGTGTCAGAGATTGGTTTCCACTCTGAGTCCTCTAACATCTTTCTATTTTACTCTGATCTCTCTCAGAGTAAAATGTATTCTTTTAAACATCTCCTAAAAATAACTGCTTGTAAATGTGCTTCTCTATTGCTTTCCTTTTCTTCTACTCCAGTTTAAGTTCTGGCCTTTCCATCCTGTTACCATTTTATTAGTTCATCATTTCTGTATTACAAAATTGTCTCTTTCTGCTTTGTTTCTGACTGCATGATCCCAGATTCCATTCTGTTGCTAAAGTGATCTTCCTAAAATCCAAATCTATGATGTTATTCTTGAATGAAACCCCACTGCATACTGAATTAAATTTCAACTCTTTGAGGACACTTGTACACTTGGTCTTTTTGCTTTTTGCTATTGTTCCCCATATAAACCCCTAAAACCATGCCTCTGGAGGTGTAGTCATATCAACTACTTAAAAGTCTCCAAAAGGAACAGGGCTTTCCTAGTCTTCTTTGCATTTGAAGAAATCTGTTTTTTGGCGTTTTGTTTGTTTGTTTGTTTGTTTGTTTCTGGCCACAAAATTACCCTTTCTTTTATCTTAACTTATGTAAATGGTGTTCTTTTTCTAAACAAACAAACAAACAAAAACAACAAAAAAAAAAAACTTCCTATGTTATCACTTCTGGAAAGCCATCCCTGGATTCCTCTCTGTGTACTCAAGGTCCCCTTTGCTTAGATTTCATTATAATGGAAAAGTGTTCTGTACTTCACTTTTCTGAGGCCAGAGACTCTTTTTTTTCATTATCTTTTCTCAGTTCTGAGTATAGGTCCTCAAAGATTGGTACTTAAATTAATTAATTAGTCAATGGATTAACAAAATTAATTAAAATTATGATTTCATTCTTTGTCAAAGAGTGAGATGAGACATGACCTTATCTGGAACATGTCTAAAATCCTTGTGAAATGTATACATTTTCTCCCAGATTAAGAACATTTCACACTACCATGTTCCCTTACATAAGAAAAGAACAAAAGAAGAGGAAGAGGTTATAAATCACATAATACTCTTTCTTTAATTTGAATCCTGGGAAATTTAGAGCTGCTTTTTGCTGTTGTTGACCTAAAATTTTTAGTCACCTTTTTTGCTAGATGTTTGTGGTATAAAGACAAATAAAGGATGGATTTTTTTTTTCCTTTTATTTTGGCGGGGGAATGGGAGGGTTAGAAAATTCATTCTACTATCCTGCTCTAAGATTAAGAGTCCAAAAACACTTTGGGGATATCTTTATCTATAAAATGGCATAATGATACTTCACTTAGGAACTGCTGTGAGACTAAATACAGTAATGCTTATTAAAAAAAAAAAAAAGCATAGTATCTGGCTCATACAGCATTCTCTACCTTGGCTATATATGTATTATTTTCCTTATTAACATAAAAAGTTATTTCTGTGTTAGCTTCATTGTATTTATGATTTTCAATGTAAACCACCTCAAATAAATAAAACATAAATGAATGCATTCATGAATGGTTAATAAATAATTTTACATGACTCTACTAAGATATCTAGGACTTCTAAATGTCTAATTAAAGGCTATTTATAGCAAACATTAAAAATATTTTCCAGGTTAAAGAAAAGAATAATAAAAATAAGAGAAAATTTTAATTCCAACTCCTCTCTGCATTTTATCATTTTTCTCTGGCTTAATAAATCACCTACCCATTGCTCTCCTATTTCACCCCCTTGTCCATCTACCATTTTGCCATCAGATTGATCTCTCTAAATATGGTTATGATGTTGATAACTCTCCCTTTCAAACTATCCATGATTCCTGTTACATATGAAATGATACTCATGCGTCCGTGTATGGCGTTAGCACTCCTTAATCACATGGCCTCTGCCTACCAGCTAGATTCACCTATGCTAGTTCCCTCTAGGTCCCAGTGTTTTAAACTATTTGCAGTCTCAAAACTTAGTAGGGTATTTAGCCTTAACCTCTATACATGGGATCCCATTTCCCTGAAGAGCCCTCCTTATCACCACTCACCCAGATTAGCATCCGGGTACCACCTGTCAATCTTCTACTCTTTCAAGTCACACCTCAAGTTTTATCATTCAGTAGCTTTTTCCCTAATCTCCAAAAAGAATTAATTGTTCATTCTTCTTTGCACTATGTCATCTACCTCATGCCTTGTCACATTGTCTGTTCTTGGCATTTTTGTCTTTGTTTTTGTTTTTTTGACTCTATTTCTGATGCAAGGCAATAAGCTGTTACCAGAGCAGACACACTTTTTCCAGATTCATCTTCATATAAATGCAGTAACAAGGTTTGACACATCATTTTACTGCTCACCATTTTCTAGTAAAAAAGAGTATGAGAATACTTAAGTAGCATAGACAATCAGAACAATTAAACAGTCACACAAGAAAGGAAAAATGAATCACAATTCTGAATTGGTCACAACTGCATTTCTTGTTAAAATAAGTTGAGTTAAAATTTTCCAATTTTTGCATATCTTATACAGTGAGTTCCTCCAGAGCAGTCCTTTTTAAAAGTTTATACATTTTAATAGACTACTTTAGTTTCAATCGTATAAGATAATGTAATGGTATCTAACATTTAAATATATATATTTATCATATATGTGTATTATATATCTACTATATTTCACGTGTGTGTGTGTATGTGTGTGTGTAAACCTGGAGATAAAAAATAAATATCCTTTTGGGAAAATTCGGTAGCATCCAGTTGAAATAAAACATTTTTAAACAAGAAAAATTAGTTCAAGAAACAGAAAACTTCTTGAATGTACAAACTGAGAAAACTTCTGAATGATGAAAGCATAGAGGATTAAAGAGTTATGGATAAAACTAATTAAAAATAAAATTTAGAAAAAATATGAAGTAAGCTTTGGCAAAAATATATTTTTATAACACAGTAAAAAAAAACCTATGTAACATTTCCCAAAACACACATACACACATTTTTAAGTAAATGTTATACAATATTATTATATCTGAATTGTGTTTCCCCCCGCCAAATTTCATACATTGAGCCCCCAGTACTTCAGAATGTGATTGTATTTGGAAATAAGGTCTTTAAAGAGGTGATTAAGTTCAAATGAGGCCATTAGGGTGGGCCCTAATCCAATCTGGCTTGTGTCCTTATAAGAAGAGGAAATGTGGACCCACAAAAGAACACCAGGGGTGCACAGAGGAGAGACCAAGTAAGAAGGAAGAGAGAAGGCAAACATCTATAAGCCAAGGGAAAAGCCTCAGGAGAAGCCAAACCTGCTGATGCTTTGATCTTGGACTTCTAGCCTCCAAAAATGTAAAAAATAAATTTCTGTTGTTCAAGTCATCCATTCTATGATATTTTGTTATGGCAGCCCTAGCAAACTAATATACATATTGATTAAACAAAAAGGCACATGGGATTCATATAAAATGGCTGCTTGCGAGTATGTAAGGTGGTAACTTTTGGTTATTCCAGAGCATATAAAGAAATACAAAACTGTGAAATTAAACTGAATTTTTTTTCACTGTTTAACAAAAGTCTTACAGATCATGTTATTAAATAGCAATAAAAGGAGAAAAGATTATCTAATATTTAGTCTCTAAAGCTTCATATAGACATATATTATTAAAGGAAGATAGAGGGGTGCCTGGGTGGCTCAGTTGGTTAAGCAACTGCCTTCGGCTCAGGTCATGATCCCGGAGTCCCAGGATCGAGTACTGCATCGGGCTCCCTGCTCAGCAGGGAGTCTGCTTCTCCCTCTGACCCTACCCCCTCTTGTGCTCTCTCTCACTCTCTCTGTCTCAAATAAATAAAATTTTAAAAAAAGGAAGATAGAGTTAAAGTCATAAAAGAAAAGTGAGATTTTAAGAAAAAATCTAAAAATATGTACCATTCATAAAATTAAGTATTAATTAGCTTAACTCATTGCAAATATCCTAATATATAGAATAGAAAGTTTTACCTGGCTTTATATTTTCTTTGATAATTCTGTCATTTAAATATTGTAAGTCATCAAGACCTCTATAAATAGTGTTTACTAAAATACTTACCACATAAGTAAACAATAAATATTTCCTGGGAAAAATATTAAATATTTTCCTATTCAACAAATGCTCTCATCAACCCCAAGAAAACTAATTAATACAAGGCAAAATATAAAGGAAATATTTGGAATATAATCCTCAATGGGGAAAAACTGAGAGCTTTTCGTCTACAGTAAGGAACAGGACAGGGATGCCCATTCTCACCATTGTTATTTAACATAGTACTGGAAGTCCTAGCCTCAGTAATCAGACAGCAGAAAGAAATAAAAGGCATCCAAATCAGCAAGGAAGAAGTCAAATTTTCATATTCACACACGACATGATACTTTATGTAGAAAACCCGAAAGATTCCATCAAAAAATTGTTAGAACTGATACAGGAATTCAGTAAATTCACAAGATACAAAATCAACATATAGAAATCTCTGGCATTTCTATACACCAACAATGATTCGGCAGAAAGAGAAATTAAGGAATCAATCCCATTTACAATTGCACAAAAAACCATAAGATACTTAGGAATAAACCTAACCAAAGAAGTAAAAGATCTGGATGCTGAAAATTATAGAATACCGAGAAAGAAATTGAAGATGACACAAAGAAATGGGAAAATATCCCATGCTTATGAATTGGAAAAACAAATGTTGTTAAAATGTCTATATTACCCAAAGCAATTTACACACTTAATGCAATCCCTATCAAAAAACCACCAGCATTTTTCACAGTGCTAGAACAAACAATCCTAATATTTGTATGGAACCACAGGAGACACTGAATAGCCAAAGCAATCTTGAAAAGTAGAGCAAAGCTGGAGACATCACAATTCTGGACTTCAAGTTATGTAACAAGGCTGTAGTAATCAAGACAGTATTGTACTGGCAAAAAAAAACCCAGACAGTGGAACAGAACAGAAAACCCAGAAATAGACCCACAACTCTATGGTCAACTAATCTTCAACAAAGCAGGAACGAATATCCAATGGAAAAAGGACAGTCTCTTCAACAAATAGTGTTGGGAATCCTGGACAGCAACATGCAGAAGAATGAAACTGGACCACTTTCTTACATCATACACAAAAATAAATTCAAAATGGATGAAAAACCTAAATGTGAGACGGGACACCATCAAAATCCTAGAGAAGAACACAGGCAATAACCTCTTTAATGTCAGCCATAGCAACTTTTTACTGGATACATCTCCAGAGGCAAGGGAAACAAAAGCAAAAATGAACTATTGGTATTTCATCAAGATAAAAAGCTTCTGCACAGTGAAAGAAACAATCAACAAAACTAAAAGGTAACTTTCAGAATGGGAGAAATTACCTGCAAATGACAGGTCTGATAAAGGGTTAGAATCCAAAATCTATATAGAACTCCTCAAACTCAACACCCAAAAAAACAAATGATCCAGTTAAGAAATGGGCGGAAGACATGAACAGACATTTTTCCAAAGAAGACATACAGATGGCTAACAGACACATCAAAAGATGCTCATAATCACCCATCATCAGGGAAATACAAATCAGAACTACAATGAGATATCACCTCACACCTGTCAGAATAGCTAAAATTAACAACACAGGAAACAACAGGTGTTGGTGAGGCTGCAGGGAAAGTGGAACCCTCTTACACTGTTGGTGGGAATGCAAGCTGGTGCAGCCACTCTAGAGAACAGTATGGAGTTTCCTCAAAATTTAAAAATAAAACTACCCTATGACCCAGCAATTGCACTACTAGGTATTTACCCAAAGGATACAAAAATACTGATTTGAAGGGATACGTGCATCCCAATGTTTATAGCAGCATTATCAACAATAGCCAAATTATGTAAGGAGCCCAAATGTTCACCAACTGATGAATGGATAAAGAAGAGGTGGTATATGTATACAATGTTGTTGCCATTTACAACAATATGGGTGGAACTAGAGTGTATTATGCTAAGTAAAATAAGTCAGTCAGAGATAGATAAATACTGTATGATTTCACTCATAAGAGGAATTTAAGAAATGAAACAGATAAACATGGGGAAAATAAGATAGGTAACCATAACACAGACTCTTAGCTACAGAGAACAAACTGAGGGTTGATGGAGGGTAGATGGGTGGGTGATTAGCTAAATGGGCGATGGGTATTAAGGAGGGCAATTGCTGTGATGAGCACTGGGTGTTATATGTAAGTGATGAATCACAAAATTCTACTGCTGAAACTAATATTACACTATAAGTTAACTAACTGGAATTTAAATAAAATTTTAAAAAGAGGGACACCTGAGTGGCTCAGTCAGTTGAGCATCTGCCTTCAGCTCAGGTCATGATCCCAGGGTCCTGGGATGAAGCCCCATGTCAGGCTTCCTGAGAGGAGAGTCTGCTTCTCCCTCTGCCTCTTCCCCACTGCTTGTAAGCATGTGCACATGTGCACACTGTTCTTTCTCTCTCTTTCTCTCAAATAAATAAAATCTTTAAAAAAATTTTAAAAGAAAAAAAATAAAGGAAATATTTGGTATATTAGAGATACAAATTTAGAATCTTTTTCCTGAACAAATATATTCTTATTTCAAATCTAATTGGATAAAGCTATGATTAAATTAATTTTTCATTTTACTTTCTTTATAGAATTACTTTATGTTGTTCAATAAAAAACTTAATTACATATTTTACTTACTTACTTATTTATTTATTTATTTATTTATTTAGTGAAGTGTTGCATTTCCATCCATTATACGGTGCTTAAGGTGCGCTTCAATTTTTTAAAGTTAGACAGTATTGTCTTTCGTCCATATCTCCAGTCATGGTGGATGATAAGAAGCAAGGAAGGGCTCAGTAAAAGCAAAAATTATAGGAAATGTTACATTTCCCTGCAATTTTTACTTGAGTGTCATCTACTTCTTACTATCTTGAGATTTAAAATATCCCAGATCTTGTCTAAAAATATTCACTCTGGATGTTGCTTTTCAAAGAGCTGAAAAAAATTATTATTGTCTAGAATAGAATATGAAATATCTATTGTCACATTATCTTGTTTTATTTTTAAAGATTTATTTATTTTAGAGAGAGAGACTGAGAGACAGAGAGAGAGAGCGTGAGAGGGTGAGAGTCAGAGGGGGAGGGAGGCAGATAAGGAGAGAAGTAAACTCGCTGCTGAGTGGAAGCCCCACACAGGGCCCAATCTCATGACCCTGAGATCATGACCTGAGCCAAAATCAAGAGTTGGATGCTTAACCAACTGAGCCACCCAGGCGCCCCCATTACATAATTTTAATCTTAGTTCGTGGTATAATGTGGCTTCATTTCGACTACGGTTTTATTAAGATTTGAATAAAATTACTATTGTTCATTTTAAAGCAATTTGGAATCCATTTCTTTTGTATGTGAACTTATTAGTAAGGGAAAGTTATCGTGTGCGATGTCAAATATGTATATATGCATATGCATGAGTTAAAACATAAATCCAGCAAATAAAATTTTTAAATACACACAAAAAAGTATCAGAATTGGCTTAGAATACATTTTGGAAAATAACTGATAAAATCACAATTAAAATGTACATAAGATCTTAGTATTTAAAAACCCAGTTATAATGGAAGAATTGCTGGAGTAAACAAAATATTGTTGATTTTTTGAAAATCTTTTTTTTTTTTTTTACCAAATATTATAGGTATGTGAGAAAATTTGATGCACAATTAGGGAAGAGTTTTGATAGGACATTTCACTATATGACTTCTCTGTTGTCAAAAGTAATTTACAAATATAGGGAACAGTCAGTTAAATGTAGGTTTATTTCAATAATGTAGCATCAAGATTCATTAGCAAATTCCATTTGTAAATATGTTTCATAAGTCAAATATTAAACATGAAAGATATTTTGAAAAATATTTTATTGTTAGACATAACATTTTTTTAAATACAAATTGGAAGCTAAATTTTAAAGAATGATTGGAATAAGACTGAGTTCTACTGCCAACAAAGAATGAAACTGGACTGCTTACATCATGAAACTTTTTCATAATATCCACAACAATATTTCTTTAAAAGCTACCTGATTCAGGGTCCCTGGGTGGCTCAGTCATGCATGGAGTCTACTTTTCCCTCTCCCTCCCCATCTGCTCCTCCCCCGACTTGCACTCATACTCACATGCACATGGGCTCTCTCTCTCTCTCTCAAATAAATAAATAAATCTTAAAAAAAAAAAAAGTAACCTAATTCACTTTTAGCACCTATGGGAGAAAAATAAACTTCCTTTGTCTTTTAGTTGTTAGATTCAAATTGTATAATGTCCTGCTTTATTAGAATTTTATATTTAATTTTTATTTTAATTTAGTTGTCTACAACTTTTACTTCCAGTCATGCTGCGGAGGCAGAGACCTTAATTACCCTCAAATAGTAATCACCTATAAAACTGGAGAAATTATACAAAATAATTGTTTTCAAACATTGGATAAGAGTGAAGATCAGTAATTTCTGTGAAAGGGACACATACCAGGTAAGCTCTATTAATATTCTAGTTTTCTATCCGGAGAAATATTCCAGACCACAGTGAAAAAGTTTCTATAAGGTCTTTCTGAATTGAGAGCATAGATATCAGAGTTTGAGAAGTCTAGGCAAGTGGAAATTACAAAATAGAGTTCCAGGGAGAACAAATCTATACAGAAAAAGAGCCCCAGAAATCTGATTTGGGATTATCTTCAGTTTTTGCTGAACAGAGCCTGTTGAAGATCCCCATATGTAAGGAGAAACTCCATGAGGCTAAATAACAAATGACCAACATTAGCTCCAAGCTACATAATTCTGAGAGCTCAGATAAGATAGCTTTTTGTATTCTGATTAGCAAGAATAAAGAATCCTCTTTAATGGTATGGATAATTCAGTAGACACCTCAAAAAGTCTTCACCTTAATAATACATCTAAACTTTCCCTGGATTTAAGGCTACTCTATACTAAACTGTAGCACTGGTTAGTAATTAAAAACAAGATAAAGTTGATACCCAATTAAGTTAACTACTTGCTAGAAAAAAGCACAGTGCTCCTTTAAAGGTAGAAGATAAATTCAGATTCTCAGCATTAGAATACCCAGCCTCCAATCAAAAATTACTTGGCATGCCAAGAAGCAAGAAAGTGTGACCCAAAGTCCAGAGGAAAATCAGCCAAAAGAAACAGAACAAACGGTTATACAGACATAGGAATTAGGAGATAATAGCTTTTAAAATTATTACCGATACACTGAACATGTTCAATGATTAAAAGTAAGATGGTGCAGGACCTTTAAAGAAGTAATTAAAGTAAAATGAGGTTATAATTACGGTGCCCTAATGCAAGAAGACTGGATCCTTATAGGAAGAGGAAGAGACACTAGGACTGCACTCACATAGAGAAAAGGCCATGGGAGGACACTGTGAGAAGACAGTGGTCTGCAAGCCAAGGAGAGTTCCCACCAGAAACTAATACTGCTTGTATCTTGATTTTGAACTTCCAGCCTCTATAACTGTGAGAAAATACATTTCTGTTGTTTAAGCCACTCAGTGTGGGGTAGTTTCGTATACAAGCCCTAGAAGACTAATAGAAATCCTAGCAAATACAAATGGGTAGAAGTGTGTCATTTAGACCCAGGACTTTGAGAAATTTCCAAATTTCTACATATTATTGATTTCTAATGTGATTCCCTGCAATAAAAAAATATACTCTGGCTCAGTCAGTAGAGTGTGTGACCCTTGATCTTAGGGTAATGACTTCAAGCACCACAATAGGCTTGGAGCCTACTTTAAATAAATAAATAAATTTAAAATACATATACATATTTTTTTGTGAATACAGTTTTTCTAAATGCATTGAAACATGTTTTGTGCTCAGCATATATTGTTTTGGTGACTGTTGCAGGGGCACTTAACAGAATGCATGTTTTGGTGGTGTATGCATTATACAGTATATGTGAATTAGGTCAGACTGGTTGATAATGTTACTCAAAACTTCTATGTCTTTACTGAGATTCTACTTGTTCCATATAATAATGTGATAGTGGTATTGGAATCTCCAAGCAAAATTTTAATTTGTCTATTTTTCTGTTCAGCTTGTCAATTTTTCCATTGTTTATTTTGAAACTGTCTTATTGGGTGCATACACAAGTAGATTGTACAAAAAAGAGCAAATTAGGCCAAAAACTTGTAAAAATATAAAATAATCTACAGACAACTCATTAGAAAAAATGAGTTTATTAAGATTTTCTAATCTGACATAAATATGAGAAAACAAATTATGTCTCTATAAACCAGCAATATGAAGTTAAAAAACTTACTTCAAAATGTTTCATTTGTAGCATCAACCAAAATGTAAGTTAAATAAGAACATATCAAGTAGAAGATATTTAAAACACATTGGGGGGCGCCTGGGTGGCTCAGTCGTTAAGCGTCTGCCTTCGGCTCAGGTCATGATCCCAGGGTCCTGGGATCGAGTCCCACATCGGGCTCTCTGCTCAGCAGGAAGCCCGCTTCTCCCTCTCCCTCTCCCACTCCCCCTGCTTGTGTTCCTGCTCTCACTATCTCTCTGTCAAATAAATAAATAAAATCTTTAAAAAAAAAAAACATTGGGAAACTTATTTTTAAAGTAATTAAAAGAAATTAAAGTTGTACTAAGTAAAGGGAGACATAAACCATGTGTGTTATAAGGAAAACTATATGTGGTAAAAATGCCAATTCCTCTCATATCTATGATTTTAAAGTAATTACCACATTTTTGCCCAAGGGAAGTTGTCTTTAAAATGTAAATTTAGGCCAGGGCATCTGAGTGGCTCAGTGGGTTAAGCAATTGACTCTTGATTTCAGCTAAGGTCATGATCATGATCTCAGGGTAAAATCGAGCCCCATGTTGGGCTCTGTGCTGGGCTTAGAGCCTGCTTAAGATTCTCTCTCTCTGCCTCTCTCTCTCTCCTCCTCCCCCACCTAATTTTTTTTTTTTTTATGTAAATTTAGGAGCCAAAATCACCAAGATACCCTTAAGGACAAAAAAGATGATGAGGAGCAGGATAAGGAAATGGAGAAAGTGGGACAGTAGCAGAATGGGCTTATTCTACCACAGATGAATTATAAAGGCCTAATAATGAAGACAGGGGGATATTGGGACAGGGATAGAAAAATTTAGCCTGTGGAACCAAATAAAGAACGTAGAAACCCTACTCAAAATATATGGGAACATTAAAAGTCAGAGCTGGTTTTGAAGCTCTTTGGGAAAAGAATGTGTTAAATGAATAGTAGTGGGACCATTACTTATCCAGACGAGGAAAAGCTGATAGTGGATAATAAATAAAATATGCCAAAAATAAATAAAATAAATAGACCATACCAAAAAAAGAAAAGAAAATTAAATACTGTATGATTTAAAGACTTACATTTCAAAGGCAGAAATTTAAACCTTTTAGGAGCACACATTGGCAACACAGAGTAAGAAAAGATGAAAGGATACCTCTTATTACACACAAAGGCAATTATAAAAAATATTGACAATTATGACATTAAAATAAAACCATTTGTCTATCAAAGGCCACCTTTTAAAGAATGAAAAAGGAAAACAAGGACTAGGAGGACATTTTTATACAAATCATTTATGTATATTGACCAGAAAGATAGTCAGTCCTGCAAAAAATTCCAAAATATAAGAAAAGGCATTTCACAAATTGAACACATTTGGAATGACTCTAAAACCTATGAAAACATGATAAAGCTGGCTAACTGGGAAGTGCAAATTCTGCCCACAATAAAGTATCATTTTATATCCTCTAAATCTGTAAAATTCAGAAATCCTATATACTCAGCCATCAAAAAGAATGAAATCTTGCCATTTGCAGCAACATGGGTGGAGCTAGAGAGTATGATGCTAAGCCAAAGAAGTCAGTCAGAGAAAGACAAATACAATATGATTGAATTTAAGCAACAAAACAGATGAACATATGGGGGGAAGAGAGAGAGAGAGAGACAAACCAGAAAGTGACATCTGAACTATAGAGAACAAAGTGAGGGTTGATGGAGGGGGCCCAGGGGATGGGCTAAATGGATAGTGGATATTAAGGAGGGCACTTGCGATGAGCACTGGGTATATGTATGTATGTGATGAATCACTAAATCCTACATGTGTAATATTACACTATATGTTAACTAACTGGAATTTAAATAAAAACTTAGAAGGAAAAAAAAGCGACATTCAAAGTGTCCAGTGTAAGAGTGTGGGGAAAGAAGAGATATCACATACTATTGGTGAGATTATAAATTGATTTGAATAATGTGTTCACACCGTTGGGTGATATTTCTCCACGAGTCTCTCGCATCTTCTGAGAAAAGTCATCAACAGCTTTTGTTCTGACTGCATTTTTTTCTCCCCCCAAGGATATTTAGATAGTAAATATCCTTGAAAGATAGAAAGAGTGATTCCCTCTGGAGCGGAGAACAAATCTGAATGCTGTCCAAGACAGTACAGACAATGTCTCCTAGGAAAAAGTTGGACTGACTTGCTAGTGGTCCTTTATAAAAGCTTAGGGTTTCCTAAACTCAGGTTCCTCTCCTACAACTTACCCCACAGGGCATGCAGGTATCATCTGGCTCTCATACGTTATACTGTGGGAAATCAGAACGAGTGGTGTTACTCGGGCTACTGTTTCTTTCTTTCTTTCTTTTTTCTTTTTTGAGAGTAATAAACTGGTCTTTATCTTTGAGCCAAGAGGTTTGTTTTCCTACCAGTATCCATGGAACTGTGGCAGGCTAACTTGTTAGCTCCCAGGCAGAGTAAATTCTTAGACCCTGCACAGCTTTTGGCAGTTCTGATTACAAAGATGTGATAGTGACAGAGACATGTCTTTCTGGAAAAGAAAGATGAAGATCTCCCTGCAGGCTGATTAATGGAATGTCCCCAGGAAGTCCTCAGGAATATGCAGTGGACTTATTGACCAAACTGCATGGTCTATCAGGCAACAAATACTCCTCCACTATTCGGCCTGTTAATGAGGAGATGGTTACAGACTGGGCACCAGGAAGTAAATTCGGAAGAGCTGCCTGGATGCTGTCCCAGTTGTTGTTCACTCTCCTCTGGGTTTGTGCAGCTGGGGAGAGGAGGCACTAGAGACAGGCAGTAAAGAAACCCGAAACTAAAATGTTTATAAATGTATCATCTACTGGTATGTTTTATGCCAAAAATAATATATTGTATTATTAAAAATGAGCTCTAAGGGCAAATATTGAAGGACATTGGCAAGAATTTCTGAGGATTTTAGATTTTGTGCTTTACACAACAGAGAAGTTTAAGCAGTGGAATGACCAGATTTTTAAAAATATAATTCTACTGTCCATTGTGGGAAGAAACTGGGAAAAGGGAGATAATTTAGAGGTTATTGTTGCAATAAAAGGACAAGAATAGAGAGAGTTGAATCAGATAAATGGAATGAGAAGATCTGGCCCCAGTAAAAACTCTGTGGGAAGTAACAAAGTATCCTGAAAGGGGTAAGTGTGGTCAATATTTTCAATTTCGCCTTCCATGGTCGTGGATGATATAAAGTATGAGGAGGTATAATTGAAGATATTGATATTCCATATGTTGATATACCTTAGAAGGAAAAGGGTCATTAATAGGAAATTGATATTTCAATATAACTATTGTTAGAAAAGTGATTCAGTATCATCACTTCTAAGTTAATATTTAATTTTGACTGGGATGTCTCAACATGAATTATATCTTTTAACTCTATGGTATAATTAATTTACCTAATGATTTGTCTATTATTACTTTTTTTTTTACTAAGAGACTCAGAATTAAATTTGGATCTCAACTCAATCAACTATGTCTTTCATGTTAGATATCTGCTACTTATATTTTTCTTGATCTTTTGTTCTATTCTGATTCATATTTTCTTAATTCCAAGGTTATATGTTTCGCCTTTCATTGGATGCATTTTTGTAGGATCTTCTATTGGTTTCTGTTGAACAAAATATCATGAAATATTTAGCCAACAAATAGGAATATATATAAAAAGAAATTCTATTCCTATATTTTCTGTAACAACAACAAAAAAATAGCATTCTTTATGGCAACATGTTTTATTTATTTTAAAGATTTTATTTATTCATCTGAGAGAAAAAGAGCAAGTGCGAGAGAGCATGAGCCAGGGGGAGGGGCAGTGGGAGAGGGAGAAGCAGACTCCACTAAGCAGGGAGCCTGATGCGAAGCTCAATCCCAGGACCCCGGGATCATGACCTGAACTAAAGGCAGATGCTTAACCGACTGAGCCACCCAGGCTCCCCTATGGCAACATGTTTTAGAGACACCTGATTCACCTGACTAAAGTAGACATGAATAAATAACAGAGAGGGGCTTCTGAAATTCCCAAGAAGGGAGACAATGAGTAATAGAGATGCCAGAAGGGATATCAGCTTCATTAATGAACAAAGATAACTTCTAAAATGTTGCCAAAAGTTACGACTTTCACATTTAAGATTTTAGAAATAATACATGATCAGTCTTTCTCATCTCAGTTCTAGAACCAAAATCACAAAAGCATACGATACAACAAGGAGAACATTGCTGTTTTACTGAGTGGTATGAGTGAATACAGGTAAAATGATGAGGACCAAGGAAAGGGACATTAGCCATCATTTACTGAGCTCTTGATTCTGAGAGTAAATTTAGGTTGGTTTCAGCTAGGTAATTCTCTATTTAAGCTGGCCTCACTCATTCATCTGTGTTCAGCCTCTGGTCAGCTCAACAGATCTGTTTGAGAAGGTTGACTGGATGACAAATGGATAACAAGGACCACTGGATGACATGCCCTTTCTCATACAGCAGTCTAATCTAGTCTCATTTACATGATGACAAAATGTTCCAAAATCAGCAAGTACAAATGCTCTTCAAGTTGATGCGTGCTTCATGATTGCCAGTTTCCCATTGGCTCAGGTCAGTCACATGGCTACTGCAGATTCAGGGTGTGGAGAAGACACCACCCCTTAATGAAAGAGGAAAATTGCGATCATTTCTGCAATCTCTCATATTCTTTTTTCTAGCAATAATCATTCACATTCCTTTCACATACAAATTATATCCATTATATTCCAAGACTCTCAAAATTCTCATCCAGTCTTGGAGTCTAGGATCAAATGATGCCCATCAAGTCCTGATACCATTCTCTTCATCCAGGAGTGCTTCCTACTCTCTAAATATGTCAATATCGCTCCCATCCCTGAAAGTTCTATGGTTTTATTTATTTTTTTATTAGCCATGGAGTATTTTTAGCTTTTTATTTGAGGACCTGTTTTCATCCTAGAATGAGTACAAGGGTAGAGTCAATATTTCACATATTTCAGCATATCCAATCCCAATTATAACTTTTGTATGGTCATGTTCTTTAAACTTCCTTTAAAATTTTGAATGAAGAAATGAATGATAAAAGTTAATCATCTGATGATGCAAGAAAGAATTCTTCATATAATCTCAGATTACATAAAGTAGGCTATTTTTTGCAAGAGTAATATCCAAAATTGAGTTCTTACAGAATCACAAAGAGGTGAAAGATCAACATGACAATATCCAAATGAAGCTCTAATTCATGTGTATCATGCCATTTTCAACTTTGACTGGCACTGCATGATAACTCAGGAATTTTTCACAAATTGATATGCATAAGCAGAAAGAATTGGTCAATTCAGAAAATATCAAAGATTCTACTTGTAACCTCTGATTTCCAAAGATTTTCTATTGTCTTGATGTTATCACTAGAAATATTTTTGTACACCTGCTTTTACACACAGAGTCTAAACAAATGCAAATGAGTAACACATACATTTTTTTTTTAATCTTTATATCCCTGTAATTTTAAACCAGAAGAGTCAGGAAAACTCAGGTTTATGTGAAAATATGAAAAGAGATTCAGAATTTAAAAACAACTCTGCAAAGGTTTTTTTCAATATAGACCATTGGTGGGCATGTCTTTGTGAGCCCTTGAGAAGAAACAAGAACTTGGAAATGGAATGTTGAAAGAAGAACAGGTATATTTGCTGCTTTCCTTTTTGTTTGTCTCTCACTGCTTTTCTACGGCATCTCTTCGATTTTTTTTTTCTGTTAATGTCAGCTTACCTGGCTTCTCTAGCCACAAAGTAGGAGATTCCCACCTCACCACAGCTCAGATCATAGATCTTCTGCTTCTACCAGAGAGCTTACTTTCCAGGAAAGAGAATTTGATAAGCGTAACTCAGATCAATTTATTTATCACTCCAATCAACTGTGGTGCAAAAAGCCTGGGTTCTGAGTATAAATACTGCTGCCAAGGCCCATTCAGGAAACAGTTAAGGAGAACTTCCACAAGGCTAAAACCCTAAAAGGATCTTTCTTGCTTTGTTTCTTGTTGTTTTGGTTTGTTTTGTTTGTTTACAAAGGAAGTGTAAAAAGAAGGGGAAAGACAGAATAAAAAGGGAAGAGTATGAATTCTTTTTTCTAATGTTATAAACATTACCCCAAGGATAGTTGGGTAACAGACAGTGTTTTAGTGTCTGGTTAGTTCTTTAGAGCAGTTTTCCTGTGAGAATTCACATAGATGACAGAGAATTTAGGAGCAATTATAATAATATTTGCACTGACACTCTAATCCAGTTGGTTTTGTGTTGCCAAATAATTTCTCAAAATTGCCAGACCATTTCTAGCCAAGAAGCAATGCATAGTTACAAAAATTTGGAGACTAACATAAATGTATTCTTTTCTTTTGCTTTTCAAGAGAAAAAATTCTAAAAAGAAAGTTTCAGAAAACGGGAAACAATCGTAGATTTAAAAATGGGAAAAAATAATAATAGGTGTTGGATAATATACACAATTAATTTCTTAGATGAGTAATACTATTAAGGGGGTACCACCATGTTTCCCATTTTTTACTACTTAAAACTCAATAAGCATACATGGAAGTAAATATATAGGCTGACTCTGCATTGTAAGAAGACAGAATCATGATGATGCAACGTTTTATTGCTAAAGCCACATTTTGAGTCAGAGTTTTGCAGAACAATTATTTTGGTGGGTATCTTTTATTTCAAAATTGAATAGATTTCCTGCTGTTAAAATTTAAAATCCCTGAGGATGCAGGTTTTTCTTTATTTCTGGTCAGATATATCTTTAGCAACTCATCCCAGTTGGGTTCCAGAGTTGTGAATTGGTATTGTCATTTCTTTTCTAACCACTTCACACTCTACCACGGAGATAGGCAATATAGAGAATAAGGTCAGAGCTATACAGAGAGAAAGTCACTGAATGTATAGGTATATTTCAAGTTAGGAATATTTGATTCTGGACTCTCATTCTGAAAACATAAAATACCCATTTTTATTAATAGTTGCATCATGGGGCGTCTGGGTGGCTCAGTCGTTAAGCGTCTGCCTTCGGCTCAGGTCATGATCTCAGGGTCCTGGGATCGAGCACCAACCACATCAGGCTCCTGCTCCGCAGGGAACCTGCTTCTCCCTCTGCCCCTCCCCCTGCTTGTGTTCCCTCTCTCGCTGTGTCTATCTCTGTCAAATAAATAAAATATTAAAAAAAAAAATAGTTGCATCATTTTGTAGACATTCTGAGTTTGTTTTTACATATTTACATTTTCCTTTATTTCATATTAGCAAGAGGACACATTTAAAAAAATTCATTGTATTTTCTAATCATGAACCAAAAAACTCATGTGTGTATAAAAATTAGATGAATTATATTTTTATGAAATTATGTCCCTGGTAGAAGAAATCTTTTGTATAGCTTATGAGAAAATATTTTCAAAACGACTAAACAATATTAATTTGATGTAAATATAAATAAAAACATTTATCTTAATATCCTTTCGACCAAAATAACACTTCAGTATTTAGAATACAATTATGTTACATATTTATTTGTTATATTTAATTATATATTTGTAAAGAGCATATATGCCTCAAAAGTTTTGAATTTCATCTTTTCATAATTAAAGTTTCAGACTGCCTCCAAAAAGTTTGCATCTGGAAGTTAAAAAGGTTTAACAATAGAATAAATGCAAGAAAATACTTCAAGTTAATAGAAACCTATGCTTCTTTTTAAAAAGTGAGAAATCTACAAACCAAAGTAGTTAAATAATGAATATTATGGGGCATTCTTTCTCCCTTGGAAACATTTATTACTAGCAGAACTTTTAAAATTAAAACTTACCTCCTGTTGTCATTGATTAGACCCAAAGATGGATATGGAGTATCCACATTTTTTATGATTAATGATCTTGATTTGGAAATTGGTGTACTGGGTTGCTAGGCCTTTCCAATTACACCACATGTAGGAGAACCTCCAGAGATTTCCAACAGAATATTATTTTTCATTATCACTCCTGTTACATCTTGAGGTTTTTTGACAATCATCCTTAAGCCAGTCAGGTTCTCATAGGTAACCCTTCCCCCACATTTGCAAAGCACACAATGAAAAAGCCAAAAATAAAATGAAATATTATCACAATAATGTAAGTAAGTTATGGTATATTTGGTATGTCTTTGATGACATGGTATAGAAAATGGTTCTCCCTGGGGCGCCTGGGTGGCTCGGTCATTAAGCGTCTGCCTTCGGCTCAGGTCATGATCCCAGGGTCCTCGGATCAAGCCCCGCATGGGGCTCCCTGCTCAGCAGGACGCCTGCTTCTCCCTCTCCCTCTGCCCCTGCTTGTGTTCCCTCTCTCCCCCTCTCGCTGTCTCTCTCTCTGTCAAAAAAAAAAAAAAATCTTAAAAAAAAGAAAATGGTTCTTCCTTACTTTTCCCCCCTCAAGCTAGCAACAAGATTACCCTGTAATGAGGATGTTTTCTAAGAAACTTGGCATTTGGATCATGCGCATTTTTTCCATGGATGCCAACAGTAACTTAGCAGACACAACTGTAAAAATCATTATGACTTCAACACAATTCTCACGTTTTAAATGGATCAGATTTTAGGATATGCTTTTGTAATTGACCTGATCACTATATTTTTATATATGGATATATTTCACAATAGTCAAAATACATTTTCGCAGCAGAAGTCACCTTACCACAATCCAATTTTCACCCTGTTTAATTATTACCTTAAACTGATTTTATCAGTTGGACCTCATCTGGCCTTCAATTATCATTGTTTCCTCTTCATCAAAAAGTACTAATGTAAAATCTGAGAGCTTACTGCATAGAGGTAGCTTTTATGAGAGTTGGCACAGAATTTTATGTTTTATTTGCAGAAATGTGATTTATCTCTTCATTTGTTCATCTAACAAATATTTATTAAATACTGGCTCTATTCATAGTATTTGTAGGCACTTTGTCATTTTGTCTTAAAAATTAAAGAAAAAATTTTAAAAACATAAGTGGCGACTTCAGGCAGGCTGCTATTTTTAAATATATTGTGCTCTGTATAATATTATTCATGTGGAAAATACACAGAATATCATTCAGTTCAAGTATAACTTAGTTGTGACATCAATCATTGCCTGTCCCTAGGGATTGATCCCCATATTACATATAGAGGAAGGTTTCTCATTCCTCCTCCAAGACTCTATATGTGACATTTACAAATATTTATTTAGGGAATAAAACTTTCAGATAGAGGATGATTTATTTTTGGGAATAAAACTTTCAGATAGAGGATGATTTATTTTTGAACATCAGTATGGAGAAGAAAATTCACAGAATACATGAGAAGGTTTTTTTTTTTTTTATAATCAAGAAAGATATAAGCCAAGGCTAGGGGTACAGGTAAATTTGTATAGCAAGGTAGGAATTTCAAGATAAGGGAAATACACAAAATAGTTTTGCAAGAAAATCTGTAAAAAAAAAAATCCCAGTCAAAAAATTATTTTGCAAATCTTATAATTCTGAAAAACTGGCACAAGAATATTATAGGATTTCAATTTTAACAGATGTCAATGCAGGTAAACTGAACAATCAATCTTTGTAGCAATAAAGTTTAAAATTCTAAAATGTTGTTAAGAGTTCATTAACTAGACATTTTTATATTTCCTTGTTTTTATTAATTATTCTTTTCAGAACACTTGACATACATTGTGTGTGTGTGTGAGAGAGAGGCTAATCAGTTTCACAATTAATAACACTGAGGAAATATTGGGAGAGAGGAAACACATTCTTTTTAATATTATATAGATCAATGGTTTAGCTATTGTATTATTTTTCATATTTCTTGGGTATGAGGTCTTTTCCTGGATGTGGAAAAATCTAGTAAAAAGAATCAAGTTTTTATTAATTCACTGACATTTAAAGTCAGTATTTTCTTCCCTTTTTTTTTTTGCTTCTGTCTTGTAACAAATCTATTATTTCTAACACATACAGCTAATGGATTATACTTAGAACATCGCCAGAATGAGTAATTCCTATAGGAAATATTTTTCTGATACATTTTGTGAAATATTAACAGTATTACATTACAGAATTTATTTATTTCTATAAGACTGAATTTTCATTCTAAGATATGAAATATTACTGAAATAAAGCATTGGGGTTTGTATTTGGTTCTCCAAGAAGAAGAGCCTGTGTCATGTGCAGATGATATGTTTAGATAGTGCTCCAGAAGAAGGCAGTCAGAGGGCTGGGAGACAGGAGAGGGAACAGAAAGCAACCAAGTGTGTCCCAGACTCATTCTGATGCAAACTGCTGTTCTAGAAGCTCTGGAAGATAAATTATCTCCGAGTTTGTACTGCCTTCACTTAAAAGAGCTGGCTGTTTGCCCTCTCATACTAGTCAGTTATTAGCTACAGGTGACCCCAGGGCTGGAATGGGGAGTATTTGTATTAAAATACAAAATACAAAATCACTTCACATAGGCTATGTAAATGATGTCATTGGTGTAAACTATTAATAGCAAAACAAGCAGAATGGGTACACAAACATGGTGAAAGGAATCTGAGCAGAGGTAAATAGAACAACTTCTGTGTCCCATTACGGTTTCAACACTTGCTCAGACCCTCTTCCTTCCCACATTAAGCTTATTCAGCCCTCTAACAACATATTCAGATTGGTTACAATTCTGGGGAAAAACAGAAGATAGGATGACACTCTAGCCTCTGTTACTGCAGATGTTCCTAAGATTATTATTTCTACTTACTGTCTTCTTCCTCTACCATACATAGTACAGACCTCACCCTGAGCTATTATACCTGCTGGTCTAAGTGGTTTGCCTGATGGGATGAATTAGAATTTCATCTTTAAGCAGTCTGAGCCTTTGGGTACCATGCCTTTTTAGGTCCAGGTGAAATTGCTCATTCACAGCTAAAACTAGGCATGGGAATACTACCTGATACCACAGCAAATTATATGAATATCAGTCAAATTTCTTTCTTTGTCCCATTATGATTTGGCAATTCTATCTCTTTTTGATGATTGGGTCAATTACTTTGCCAATATTTTAATATTCTTTGCCTTACTAGTTTACTGTCATTGGGACCCTAAAGGGACTGGGTGGTATCTATATCTAAACATATCTAAATGTTTAAATCTAGCAGGACTCTAACCCTATCTGTTAGTGAGAGAATCACCCCATGGTGAAAGGACATCTGGACCCAGAAAGACAATAATTGTAAAAATTGTGGTGGTGGTAATGTGTGGGGTGGGGGGACGGGGTTACCTGGCTGGCTCAGTCAGAAGAGCATGTAGCTCTTGATCTTGGGGTCATGAGTTTGAGCCCCAAGTTGGGTGTAGCTATCACTTAAATAAACTGAAAGAAGAAAGAAAGAAAGAGAGAGAGGGAGAGAGAAAGAAAAAGAAAAGAAAGAAAAGAAAGAAAGAAAGAAAGAGAAAGAAGAAAGAGAGAAAAAGAAAGAAAGAAAAAGAAAGAGAAAGAAAGAAAGAAAGAAAGAAAGAAAGAAAGAAAGAAAGAAAGAAAGAAAAAGAAAACTTAAAAAAAAAAAACTTATAGGAATAAGAACCAGGATTTCCCAAGTGAGTGTTTAGGAACAATGGTGAATAGGCTACTCCTATTTCTACTTGTTTACTCCCACACTCATATAATCTACCTATGGCAGATCATATAATGGGTACTGAGTTAAGATGTACACAAAACCCTGAAAAATAGCCACCCAAATTTGGTTGGTATTAAATCCATGCTGATACCACAACTGTCATCAAAGAAGTAATTCCAACATTCTATCAGGCCTGTGGTCATTCATTTACTGATACAGTATGTGTAGGACCAGTGGGTTCCATGGTTATGTACTCACCTGAGGACTGATTTGCATATTACATTTCTTCTTTGAAAACTATTTAGCCTAAGAAAACAAATTAAAATTAAAAATATCGAGAATCAATTTTATTCTCATACAGACATATAGAAAATAGAGTTCTTTTAGTTGCATGATAAGGGAGTATAAAACATTTATTAGCATTTCTGTATGAATATATATCACTGGACTATTGTTTTCAAAATTTTTATCATATTTGAAATGGATTTTTACAGTTATCATATCATTTCATACTATATGACACTTGTAGCAAATCTCACGTATCTAAAACATTCAGCATTGAAAATACTGGTTTATTATCATTAAACAACAACAAAAATCCTACTCTGTGAAATCTATAAAAAAATGAATCAAATAGCAATAAATTAAAGATCAAAAGTGTAAATTAATCTCAATTATTGTGATTACAACTCAAAAATGATTATAGCATATATCATTAACCTGGAGCAATCTTCTTGGATGTCATTTTCCTATAATTGAATTTGATATATTTGTACTCTTGGAATTTAACCAAGGTAAATATGTATAAAGGAATCTGGCACTGAAATTCATTAATTCCACAAACATTTCTATCTGTAGACACTATACTAAACTCAAAAGATATACTTCCTGCCCTCAAGAAGGTTCCAACAAGGGAAGAGGTATAATTATAATATATAAAATGTGAAGCAGTATAAATATGAATAAGTAATGGTGTATGAAAGAGTAGTGCATATTTAAGTCTACCAAGAACAATCAAGAAATGTCTTCAAAAAAAATAATTTTAAACCTGTAAAATGACTAATTAGCGTTGCAAAAAAACATACGGGGATAGGGAAAGTGCAAAAGCATGGAAGGAAATGCACAAGGTGCCCAGAAAAAGACTAGTAGACTAAACATAGTTCAGTAGTGTTGGAATATAAAGAGCAGGATTTAGAACTGCAACACTTGAAGCTGGAGATGTAGACAAAGCCATGCTAGAAGCCAGCATTGGCATTACTTTAAAAATAAGCTTTAAATAAGAAGTCTAATTGTAAATTAAGTTGAAACAATTGATGTTCACATATATTTCTCATCATGGAAAAACCTCCCTTACTACCTCCAAATACAACCTACTGGTGATCAAGCTACTCTCCTATGGAAACTTGAGGCTTATTGTCCTTCCTTTTTAATCCAGACAGTCTTTGTACTGCTTTGACCAATCAAATATCATAGAAGTGACACTGCTCAAGTTTCAAGGCTCAGACCTTAAGAGACCAGCAGGTTCCTCTTGTCTCTTGAAATACACACTCCTGGGGCTCTGAGCCATCATCATCCCGCTGAAGAGATTGTGAGGACAGGTCCTGAGACTACATGGAGAGAAAGAGCGACCCAGCTGATCTCATCCTTCCCAAAGTCCTCACTAAGTTGCCACGGATGTAAGTGAAGCTATATTGAACCAACTGAAACGCCCACCTCCCAGTGTGAACCTGGAGATAGAATATAATGGTTGTTTGATTTAAGTCACTGAATTTTTAAGTGTTATTTACAAGGCAATAGATAATTGGAATACAGACATCACTACATCCCTTTTAAGGCAAAATGATAGTAATCATCTAAAATCTCTGTCTCCAGTTCTCCCTCTTTTTTTTCTTTTATCAATACATTCTATTTAGGCATAAATCCCTAGCAGTCCACAGAGAGCCCTCTTATCAAGATTGATAGACACCAATATCTGGTTTAATTCAATGGTCCTTTCTCAATCTCAGCTTATTCAAATTTCTGCAGTATTTAATACAGTTGCTTACTCTGTCCTTTTTAAAAGCTTTTTCTTCATTTTGCTTCTAGAACAATATACTCACTAGAGGCTTTTCATTTTGTTTTGTTATTTCCTGCCTGTCTTTTTTTCCAGCTTTATTGAAATATTATTGACATATAATGTTGTTTAAGTTTTATGGTGTTTACTGTGATGATTTGGTACACATATATATTATGGAACGATCACTGCAATAAAGCTAGTTAACGTATTCATCATCTCACATAATTACCTTTTTTTTTCTTTTGTGGTGAGAGCATTTAAGGCTGACTTTCTTAGCAACTTTCATGTATATAATTCAATATTGTTAACTAATCACCATGCTGTACATTCATCACATGCTCCTTATTCATCCTGTAACTGGAAGTTTATACCTTTTGACCAACATCTACCCATTTCTCCCATCTCCCAGCCCCTGCCAACCACCAATCTACTCTCCATCAATATGAGTTCAGCTTTTTGGGATTCTGCATATAAGTGAGATTATAGAGTATTTGTCTGTCTCTGTCTGACTTATTTCACTTAGCACTGCAACCTCAAGTTTCATTTATGCTGTTACAAATGACAGGAATTCCTTCTTTTTATGGCTGAGTAATATTCCATTCTGTATATACACTACATTTTCTTTTTTCCATTCATCTGTCGATGGACGCTTGAACTGTTTCAGTGTTTTGGCTATTTGAATAATGCTGCCAAAAACATGGTGATATCTAGGGGATTTCAATACCCACTGCCTGTCTTAATGCTACTTTTTCTCAGAGTCCTTTGCTGGCTCTTCTTTCTCTTCCCAAATCTCTAAATAACAGAATACCAAGGGTTCAAGCTCAGCACTTACTCTTGCCACCTTCTCTTCTTTCTTCTCTTCTTTCCTAGATGACTCTTACGGCTTTACAGTGCCATCTATAAATCCTACATTAATAAGATTATTAATACTAATTAATAAATGAACTCCACTTTAATATCTCCAGCACTGACTTTCTCCTGGAATCCAGCTTTATTTTTTCCAATTTTCTATTCAACACTCTATTTTAGTGCCCAATAGGCATATCAAACATAAAGCCAGAACAGACTCAGAAGCTATTTCCCCATCTTTAAGTCATTTTCTTTGGGCAGAATAAAAAGAGGCATTCATGATTCTCATCATCTCATTGCATCCCACATCCCACATCCAATCCATTAGAATATAAGCTTCAAGGGCACCTGGGTGGCTCAGTTGGTTAAGCAACTGCCTTCGGCTCAGGTCATGATCCTGGAGTCCCAGGATCGAGTCCCGCATCGGGCTCCCTGCTCGGCAGGGAGTCTGCTTCTCCCTCTGACCCTCCTCCCTCTCATGCTCTCTCTATCTCATTCTCTCTCTCAAATAAATAAATAAAATCTTTAAAAAAAAAAAAAAAAAAGAATATAAGCTTCAAGATATACACTGAGTTCAACTACTTCTCACCATTTCTAACATCCTAACTCATACAGACAAGTCACTTCTTTTTTTTTTTTAAAGATTTTTATTTCTTTATTGAGAGAGAGAGGGAATGATAGAGAGAGAGCATGAGAGGGAGGAGGGTCCGAGGGAGAAGCAGACTCCCTGCTGAGCAGGGAGCCTGATGCGGGACTCGATCCTGGGACTCCAGGATCATGACCTGAGCCAAAGGCAGTCGTTTAACCAACTGAACCACCCAGGCGCCTCCAGACCAAGTCACTTCTGAGTACTCTCCTGAGTACTCCAGGAATCTAACAGAGATCTGTAGATTTCACTCTTTCCTTTTAAAGTCTATTTTGACCCTAATAACTAGAATGCTGTTTTATAAATACAAATAGATTACATCCCTCTGCTTCTCACTTGAAATAGCGTCCCACTGTATTTAAAATAAAATGAAACTCTTTACCATGGTAAATCTAGACGCAAGTGACCCTGCCTACCTCTAAAACCTGACCTATCTCTTTTTTCCTCATTCCAAAGCCACATTGTCCTTCTGAAAACTACGAGCATCTTTTTAGCATAAGGGATATTATGCTTTAATTTTTCATTACTGTAAACTATTCCCAAAAGAGCACCACAATGAGGAGCACTTCACAATGATCACTCCTTCATTTCTCATGTATCCATCAAAAGGCATCCTTCACAGAGAGTTTTCTTATGTCCATACTACTGAAAATAACATCATCTCAACATTGTTCACTTAAAGTGCTGATTTTGCCATAGCGCTAAGCAAAATTTCAATTTTTTAACATACTTAGTGTTTCCAATTTTATGTATTTATAAGTACGTTTTCTGTCTTTCTCATAAGTATGTGAACTCTGGATGACAAGACCTTGCTTGTCTAATCCCCTATTGATTAGTCAGTGCCTACAACAGCTCCTGGCTCCCAGTAGGTCTTGATTAAAAATATATATTAAATATATAATTGAATGAATGAATCAAAGTACACAGTGATCATGAAACCTTTAGTAGTTAGGATCCTTTATAATACATATTTAACGTACACAAATTCAACTTTTGAGATGGGAATAAACAAACATATACACAGACAGGAAAATAATACAAGCAAAAAACAAATAAAAACAGAGTACACAAGAGAGCAAGTTAAATAGTTGATGGTTTCCAGCAAACTTGGTGTTTAATAAGTTTATGCCCAAAAGTGAGCTGAAAAGGAAGAAGTTAATCTGTTTCTATCATTGCCAACCTTGGCTTTCATGTATCATAAGGGAGGCATCTCATTTTGCTAAAGCTATAATTTCAGTGAATTTTTTTGTACTTTTTTCCCTGGTAAAAACTAGCCAACCACTTCCTTTGGAACTCAATTAAAGATAAAATGATTAATTCCAGTGCTGGAAGAAATGTTGGTTGTTGAGAGCTAATGAGAGAGAATATTTTACTCTCCAACATGGTAAATTTAAGAGTTTTGTTTAAAACACATTTTAATCCACTTATTAAGTAATTAAACAAGTACTTATAGAATACCTGCCACTTACTGGGAACATAGGATGCCAAGGTTAGAGCAATGAATTAAACAAAGCCCCTGGGCGCCTGGGTGGCTCAGTTGGTTAAGCGACTGCCTTCGGCTCAGGTCATGATCCTGGAGTCCCTGGATTGAGTCCCGCATCGGGCTCCCTGCTCAGCAGGGAGTCTGCTTCTCCCTCTGACCCTCCCCCCTCTCATGTGCTCTCTCTCATTCTCTCTCTCTCAAATAAATAAATAAAATCTTTAAAAAAAAAAAAAAAAAAAAGACTCTTTAAACAAAGCCCCTGTCCTCAGGGAGTTTACATTCTAAAAGGGAGAGTACAGACATTAATATATGTAGCAGCACATTTCTTGAAGAAAATGAATCATGTGGACACTCTTTCTAAGAGCTGAGAAAGCATAGATCAAATCATGCTTGAGCATTCTTTAGAAATGTCTTGATATGTGATTTAACATTACACAAGTGGAAAAACACCTTCCATTTTATATAAAATAACTACTAAAGGCAGTGTTTATATGATAGAGTCGTCTCTATGTAATAATTATTAATAATCATAATAATTATTATTTAGTTTTGGAGGTCCAGAAGGAAGCTATTTTAACCAACTTTATTAAGATGTAACTTGCCTTTAATAGCCTGCATCAGTTTAAAGTGTACCAATCAATGAACTTTGACAGATATACAAACCTGTGAAACCACCACCAGAATCAAGATACAGATATTTCCCTCAGGGCAGAAATTTTCTTGGAACCAAGCTCTTTGCTCAATTTTAATAACAGGAGTGACTATGAGTTTTCTGATAAATTTTCTTCTCCATTCTGACCTGTTCTGTTGTGTGCATGTGTGTGTGTGTGTGTGAGTGTGTGTGTGTGTGTGTGTGTGTGTGTGTGTGAAATAATATATTTTATATGTTAGAACAAAATGGAAGAGAGTAGAAATCTCACTACTCATTTTGTCCTTCATTTTTCTGGATTCCATTCAACTCTTGTTAGATAACAGCTTTTGTGTGTGTATGTATGTTTTTATGGTTATCTTTATGCAAATACAAGCAGATGTAAATATATATCCTTATTTTTTTCTTTTTTATATAAAATTAACATATTGCATATGCTTTCCTATGCCTTGTTTTTCATTCCTCAATGTAAATTGTATATTTCTTTTCCCTTTATGTGAATAGAATCTTTTCTCATTCTTCTTTAGGGCTGCCCAGTATTATTTCATAGTGATGTGCTATAATATATTTAAGCAATCTTCTGCTGATAGACATTTGGGTTGTTTCCAATTCTTTGCTATTACAAACAATGCTCCAATGAGTGACTTTGAAAGCATTTGTCTTTTGCATGTGTGCCAAGAGTATCTGAAGGGTAAATTTCCAGAAATGAAATTGCTGGTCATGGAGTATATGAATTTGTTATATGGATAGATATTGCCAAATATTTCTCCTTAGGGAATGAGCCAACTTACAGTGCCATCAGAGATAAATGAATTTCTCCCCAGTCTTGCCAACAGAATGTATTATCAAATTTGGGTTTTTTCTAAATGATAGGTAGAACATAATAGTTCAGTGTAGTTGCCATTTGCGTTTTTATTTTATGAATGAAGGTGAAGAAGAGCATTAGTAATAATTTAGAAAATTAAAGAAACTAACCTTTCCTTACTGGGTGAGTTCAGGACCTAAGTCCCTTTGCACATATTGCTCATACCTGAGCAAGACAGTTCATGATCAATGCAATATGCTTAAGTCATTAAACCTCAACTAGTAATTTTAATTCAAAAAAGAAAAAAAAATAAATTAAAGAAGATTTACTTATTTATTTTCTCATGGAGGAAAAAAAAAACAAACATTAGAAACCAACTTTAGAATTAGGAAGCCATAGCCAACACTGCACCATCTAATAAAATGGAGAGTTATGAACACTGAAGGGAGATAATCTTTAAAGAGAATGGAGTTGAAAGATGGAGATAAATACAGAAATAAAAATGTAAGGTGACAGGTAATAAGCTGGTCAAAATTGCTGGCTTTAATATAAATACATGTTTTATTTTCTAAATGGCCAAATGCAGAAATATTAGAGAGGAAAAATGAAAATAAAATTAAGGAAAAGCATTCCGAGAACCTTTAGCATCCTTTAAGATGTAGCCTTGATGTTATCAAAATACTTATCAAGCCATAGAAATGAAAATTGAAATGCATCAATCACACAATTAGCAATTAAAGTATAGTCCATAATTTCTCCTTGCCCTATAAACCTGTGACATGGAACAGTCAATTGAATTTAAGAAGTTTTCTCCCTATCTACATCTGTTGTAACTCTCTCAAACGTAAAACAATGTCATCTACAGTTCCTGCCATAGATAGATAAGTATGTGAGTATCTTTTAGAGCACAGGATTTACCATATTTATTTACCTGTATTAGATAATTAGTCAAGCTGAAAGTCTTCTGTAGAAAGATTAAAATTTCATATCCCAGGAGAAGAGAAAAGCCAAGAATACAGACAAAATCATAGTAGGTCGATGCTATTGAACCTGTATGACAACAAATAGAACAGATGGGAAAACATCAGTCTGCTCCACCACATGGGCACAAACTGGCAGCTCTGACTCATCCAGGAGCAGAGGTGAACACAGCAATCAGCAACAGTCTCTTAAACTTGTCTTCAAGGAAATCTTGAAATTGCATCGTGAACGTTACAGAACTCAGGATTCTGATGCATTGTCCTTGTGTGATACTAATTATGTTTACCTAGAAAGCACTAGAAGCAGGTTATAAAAGCCAATTTGACCCTAAAGCCAATGCTGAAGTGTTTTTTTTTTAAGTCCTTGCCTTTATAAGCCTCTAAAAACATCTTGTTAATTGAAGTCATTTTAAATACAAATTATAACAAATACATGATTGCTTTTAGGATAAAACCATTATTTGTACATAATATTCTGCTCTTATAATATTACTTTCTAACCTCTTGGATCACATCCTGTGTTATGGAAAAAAAATTAATTTCCATCAGAAGAGACTTTGCTGAGCACCTGCATCTGACGCTGCACGCTTCCGGACCCCTGGGCGGTTGTGAGTTGTGGGAGCTTTGGGTGTCACACTGGGCTGACCCAAACCTGTTGTGATTTGTTTCATGATTTCTGAGAGAGGAACTAAGAGGGCAGATTCTCCAATCTGGCAAATTAAGGAGCTGTGACAAAGGGAACATCTCTTCTCGTCTCACCACAAACCACCAGCTGCAGGAAGAAAATGAGATCCAGACTGGTAGAGACCAAAAGGTGAAATGTCAGAGGCAACTCAGGGCCAGAGGGGGAAAGGCAGTTGTAATAAAGAGTTCCAGGTGGGGGAATGAAGAGCAATCCCAGAAGGTCACAACAGAAAATTCTAAGCAGCTCTCAAGGAAAATAGGCCTGCTGTCCACAATGTTCCCAGGAAAATGGCAGGTGGTTATGGGGCTTGAATGTCAGTTGACTCTCAATAAGGCTCAAGGCCAAAGCTTATTTTCCTTACCAGTGGGACTGTTTCTCATGTTTGTTTTAGCACTCTGCTGTGCACTGGCAGAAGGCTAACTATACTGAGATGAAAGCAGTTCAGAATTTGCTAAAAATCCACACTTTATCAGATAAGAGAATTTGCATTTCTTTGAAGAATTTAAAACTTCCTGTATGGCTTTCTCTGCAAGTCAGTTTTATTTTTCTCCTCTAAAATGTATGGTTCCAAATACAGTTAATGAAGGTCTGGTTCAGATTGGTAACAATTCTGGAGAAGTACAAGGCAATCATTTATTCCTTTCTAGGCCTGAAATCTTACCTGAGCCTTAGTTTTTTTGCCTACTTAAAATTTTCTCTTGTATGTCCCATAATGGTTGATACTGTCTAAAATAAGGTCCATAAAGGCAAATCCCAGGCAAATAAAATAAATGTATGTTTGGACTGTCTTCAGTAATATGGAGTGGTAGAGATGTGGGAAACAAATAGATGTTTAAAATATTTAAGTGCAGAGTCCTTAAGCTCAGTTCAGTTTTTCCTTTACTACTATTGGCCATAGGGACTACTCCCAATTTTCTCCCCTTTTGGCAGTTGCCCCCATGTAATTGACCATTGGGAAAGCTTTCTTCCTCCCAAATCTGGCCAGAAAGTGGAAAGATTATTCTATAATGTATTTCATTTTTAGAGCTAACAAAGACAAACACGCAGGGCATTTCAATTTAAGGCAGCAGTTGCCCATAATTAGGGGAACCATGATATTAAAAAAGAAATTACAGAAATGAAGAAGCCGCACAATTACAAATACTTGGAGTCAGGAGTGTTGTTTGGCACTTTCTGAATTTCTTATCATTTGGCAAATGGACCTCACTGCAGACACCACACCTGAGTACACAAGTTTGTAGCCCCCTTTCCACCCATCCCTTTTTGTCCCAAGGCTATGCTTGTAATTCAGACAGGATGAAAGGGGCAGAGATTCTCCCTCTCTAAAACGGGTGATTTTTACCCGAAAGCATTCAAATTGAGTCACAGGCAGGTTATAAGCTCTTTACGTGCAGCTTCTAAATTAACCTTTATGAGTACTTTTCCCACTCAGTTTGGGCAGGATTGACTGACAGATTGTGAGATTACTAAACAGCCATTTTTCTCACCATGCGTAAAATGCATACTATGTTTAAAATAGTGTTCTGAATGTGCCATATTTGATTGCCCTCACATAGTAAATGAACAAAAATACTATCCAGTGAAACATTGTTATCAAATATATTTGTTCATTAAATAAGCACTGTTAAACAAGGCTGGGACACATTCATAAAAAGACAAAGATCCTTGCTGTCCAGGAGCTTAACATGAGAAGAGCTGATAATAACCACCAGGTAAGTTATGTGGTATGTTTTAAGTTGACAAACACTACAGAAAGAAAACCAAGTTAGGGGCAGGGGATTGGAATGCTGTTATGGGGGGTGGGGGGGAGTGCTAGTTTGCAGTATTCACAATGTTGGCCTTGGTAGGCATCATTGGAAATGTAAGATTATGCACAAAGGAGATGAAGGAGTTAGCCGAACTTTCTTCACCCTTTATAAATTATACTTTAAACATAAAATTAGCAGAAATCTGGAGTTAACAGAAGATCTGTTATAAGTTGCATTTAAAATAAAATTGTAACAGGTATATGGAGTTAGACATGTATGTTTAGCTATAAAAATAAAATGCACTTTGAAAAATTATACTGAATCAGTGGAAAGAGAAAATATAAGACTCTATTATCTGTTACTCCTCCTGTTCCAACCCTAAAAAAATTATAATGTGATGGGAAATGTAATCAAATTATTCCCTTTAATTTCATGGTTGCCTAATTACTCTGAGTGGAAACCAAGCAACAGTTTACAGTGCATGAATATATTTAAATTAGTTCTTATTTATGAAGTAACAAAATGCCTGTGCCTTCTATTATTAATTGGGATATTTACATTTCTAATTATAATTTGTTGGGAAATAAATTCAGTGTTATCGCTTTACTAATTTATTACAGTATTAAGTAATATACACATATGACTTTATAAATCACATCCTATTGTATAAAGTACACTGATTTTTTTGTATGACTCATTGAAATGAAACAAATATTTTTATTTGCAATCAAATTTACTATTTATTATAAGCCTCACTAAGTCATCAATAGAAAATTAGAGCATCTTTATTTCTTACTATACAAGATAAATTTCATTTATAGCCATATAAACTTTTTCTTACATAATTTTAAGAGACAATAGATTCTTACTTTAAAAAATTTAATGTAAACAATATATTTTACCTTCTTCAATTGCAATTTTTTGCTTCATTAGCATGGGACAAGCAAAAAAATATTATCAAGTTCTGTGTATCACTTATTAAGTGTTACCTCATCTAATTCCCAAAATAGCATAGAGAAGTAGAAGTTCTGGATTTCTATTTTGTGGATAAAATGATGACAACACATGCTGATCACGTGTAGAGTAAAATGAGGATGAAAACCATCCATTGGAAATGGGAACATGGAAGTCATTGGTATTAGTGACAATTTTTGACACTTTATTGTTTTTTGTTAATTTTATAGTCCTATGTTAGAAAACCCTTTTTTTTTCCCCTCAGGTCCTAAATATTTTACAAATTATAAATACAATCATATTTCCTTTCTAATTTTCAAAGAAAAATGATAAACACATTTTAACTCTATTGTTGGCTTGAATGTGTTTTTAAATTTGACTCAACTTTTTCTATTTTTTTTAAAGATTTATTTATTTAGAGAGAGACAGAGAGCAGGTGGGCACATGAGTCGGGGAGGGACAGAGGTAGAGAATCTTCAAGCAGACCCCCCACTGAGCAGAGAGCCTGTCACGGGGCTCGATCTCATCACCCATGAGATCACGGCTTGAGCAGAAACCAAAAGTCGGATGCTTAACCGACTGAGCCACCCAGTAGCCCTGTGACTTGATTTTTTTCTAATGAAATTTTTTTAGTTTAGCCATGAAAAATAAAAATATAATAAAAATAATAATAGTAGGTATTGGTGTTTTCTAGGAAGTTACTGCTTTGCTGTTTCCCTCAAGGAGCACAATGTGGACTGACTTCATTTTCTTACAAAGCATATACAACTGTCCACATGCAAGAGGCAGAGAAATGACCAGATTACCTCATGTAATGTAAGATTTACCTATGGATATATGGGAATTAAGAAGAAGGAGAAAACTGTCTTGGCTGTGCAGCTAGGAATTCCAAAGACAGACCCCTCTGGCCATTTCTTATCTTCCTTTTCTTAATTCCACAACCAAGAGTCTTTGTCCTTCCCCCGTTCTCTGCCATTCCTCTAAGTAACAGCATCTACTGCTTTTTTAGTTGCACAACAGATTCACAGCACCACTTAAAGATGGCTCCTCATATCTCATGTTCAAACTCCCACAGGAGGCACTAAGTGAGCCAGCAAATCATGATCCAAAACACACCTTCCCTGTTAACCAGTCCTGTTCTTGAAAACTGCCTCACACCTAGTGCTTAGACCCTGATACCTGCTTCCTTCCACTGTGAACAACTTGGTGAGGACGTTGTGTACAACACACAGTGATCTATTCTTGAGTTGCCTCTGAAAAGCTTTGCTAGAAAAGAGGCTGTGGGCAAGGGGTTCACTGAATGCTCAAGGGTTCTTCTTCAAAGTACCGTTGAATCAGGACGCCTGGGTGGCTCAGTCAGTTAAGCGTCTGACTCCTGATTTCAGCTCACGTCGTAATCTCAGAGTCATGATCTCAGGGTCGTGAAATCAAGCCCCGCATCAAGCTCTGTGCTGGGCATGGCGCTTGCTTAAGATTCTCTCTCATTCACTCTCCCTCTGCCCCTGCCCAGCTCATGCACACACTCTCTATCTCACACACACACACACACACACACACACAAAATTACCCTTGAATCACATTCCCTGGTTCCAGGCATTTTTCCACACTCTGGACATCTATTTCCAGCTACCATCTAGGAATTACCAATGGTATGGAGAAATGGCTCATTTTCAAATTATTTATTTATTTATCTACTTTTCCCTTGATTTTACTGAGAAAATACATTGTACCGTTGGTCCTGTGCCTGAAAGAGTGACATGGTATTTTCCAGGCAATAGCATGGGGAAAGGGAATGATGACCAGATGGGACAGCATGTGTGCCATTTGGAGGAAGGCTGAAAAGTTCTGCTTGGCTCAGATACGAGTGACGTGCAGTGACAGGGAGTGTATGAGAGTTCCCAGGGAGAACCTATATGGAATGATGGGCAAAGATGGTTTTAACTCTCTGGGACTTCATTGTCTTTGTGTGAAATGAGATGCTTGGATGGGTTGTTTTCTGAGACGCACTCTCTCTATGTGAGCCTCATTCAGTCATTTCAAGTCATCCTTGAATGGAGGCCTCTTGCACTGTCCAGATCCAGCTTCTCCTCATCCCAAACAGAATAGAACATCATGGACTGCTTTCAGTCAATCTTCAAGGACTCAACCTAACAGGAGCAATCATCCTCTGAGACTCCCCACCACTCCCACCGGCAGCAATTTGTATGTGAGGGTTTTGCCAAAGAACTTTGTTTCTCCCATATCCTTCAGTCCTTGCACCCTTTCAAAGACTCTGACCCACACGTATCTTTAAGCCCAGAAACCCCTCTCTCTTCACAATCATATTCTCTTATTAACTTCTTATTTCTTTTTTTTTTTAGATTTCTAAGTCATCATGTTTTTTAATTACTTTCCAAAATAGCTTACAAAGTGACTCTCCCATGGGGCGCCTGGGTGGCTCAGTCGTTAAGCTTCTGCCTTTGGCTCAGGTCGTGATCCCAGGGTCCTGGGATCGAGCCCCACATCGGGCTCCCTGCTCCGCGGGAAGCCTGCTTCTCCCTCTCCCACTCCCCCTGCTTGTGTTCCCTCTCTCGCTATGTCTCTCTCTGTCAAATAAATAAATAAAATCTTTAAAAAAAAAAAAAAAACAAAGTTACTCTCCCACTAGTGTATGTTTATTTCACAGCATCCTGCTCAAATTCTGTGTTTAAATTGCTATTAAATTATCCCTACAACTCTCTAATTTTTTTTATTTCTTTTTTTATTATGTTATGTTAATCACCATACATTACATCATTAGTTTTTGATGTAGTGTTCCATGATTCATTGTTTGTGTATAACACCCAGTGCTCCATGCAGAATGTGCCCTCTTTAATTCGCATCACCAGGCTAACCCATCCCCCCACCCCCCTCCCCTCTAGAACCCTCAGTTTGTTTCTAAGTCCATAGTCTCTCATGGTTCGTCTCCCCCTCCGACTCCCCCCCCTTCATTCTTCCCTTCCTGCTATCTTCTTCTTCTTCTTTTTTTTTTTTTTTACATATAATGTATTATTTCAGAGGTACAGGTCTGTGATTCATCAGTCTTACACAATTCATGGCGCTCACCATAGCACATACCCTCCCCAATGTCTATCACCCAGCCACCCCATCCCTCCCACCCCCCACCACTCCAGCAACCCTCAGTTTGTTTCCTGAGATCAAGAATTCCTCATATCAGTAAGGTCATATGAACACTTCTTATATTATTTCAACAATATGTGTCTCTATTGTCCTTGGATTGGTCAAACACTTGGTATTGAAGTCAGACAGATATGTGATGAAAGCCCGATTACTCCACTGAAAATATTTGTGACCCACAGCAAGTAATGGAGCAGTCCTGGATGCCATCTGTGAAACAGAGGTAGGAATATGTGTGCAGAGCTGTGTAAGGATTAGACATGATGCATACAAAGGGCCTTACAAAAATTATAGCTAGCCCTTCTATTATTAATACATAATCTCAGAAGTCCTTCATTAAATTCTAGCCCTGCATCTGGATCTCTCTACAAAACTTTGTGTTGTCAAAGTTTTAGGATGATTTATAGACCCCAAAATATGTATAGCTAATATATTTGGCTTGCATGAATTACTGCATGATAGTTTATATGTGTGTGTGTGTGTATGTATATATGCACATAATGTGTGTGTGTATATATATATAATGCATATGTATTTAACTTCAGTTGGATTCTGGGGGTACCTCCAAATATTGAATTGATAAAATACCAGAAACAAAGTCTAATTTTGAATTTCTTGCCAAGCACTGCAATCTAGCAATCTGTGTGTGTGTGTGTGTGTGTGTACACACATGCATATGTATGTAGATATATAACATTAAAATTAGATGTCAAACTTTGCAAAAGACGAAATAGCATTTGGACCACTGGGGTAGAGGCTCACTTTGGGCAGCAGCCTGAATTTGCTTCCTTTTAGCTATGGAACTCCTCTTTTAGGGTATTAACTCATGCTCCTCTTGTAGTCTTTCAAGCCAAGAATTACACGTGTGGAGTACTGGAGAAATTTCCTAGTGCACAGCTCCCATGTTGAGTACTTAGTATGCCAGATCAATTCACTAGGGGTAAAGCACAGGGTTCCAATATTAAGGGGAGTCAAGGTGGTTAAAAAAAACAGGAATGTAAACAAACAAAAAAGGGCTTACTGGCAATATTGGTGCCATTTTTCGTAATGGCAGGTCAAAGCTTTGTAAGCATACACGCAGTATATTTCAATGTCTTGATTCTTTAAAAAAAAAAAAAAAGCTAATTGAAAGAAGAAACTGGATTTGTTTCCTAAATTTAGGAACAGTTGATGTGGGGCAGTGATCTTGTGGGACTAACTGCTTGGATCCCCCTGTTTTGTTTCTGTTTCTGATTTTCCATCTCAGTTATTACTGTTTTCTTTCAAGCTGAAAATACTGCAGCCAGATATTACAGTGAGGTTTATGAATTCATTAATAATAAGTAGTTCAACCTCAACTGTCCATGGGATTTTTAATTTTGAGCAGCTTTTATGCAGCACCTTATAATTTCAAATCTTTTTTTTTTTTTTTTTACTCCTAGATTTCAAGATAGCATTTCCAGGATGTGGCCATGATTACTACTGCTCAAATTGCCTGTTTAGAGGTTCACTATGTATTTTCTACACAGCCCACTGGAAATCTAAAAACAACAAAAAAAACAACAAGAAAAGCATGTGCTTTCCTGCAGGAATGACTTTGAAATTTTAAAAATCACTCACCATAAATTTAAAACAGAACAAATTTTACCTGTGTGTGTTCAGGCATGGTGCTGTTGCCAGCGTGCAAGTTTCCCTTCGATATTTGTTTGTTTTCTTTATATTTTACACTACAGAACGATCTCTTGCTGGTATTTGTTAGTAAGTCAATCTTTCTTCCAGACATCAAGAGGTGACCTTTATGACCCGAAGATTTATCAAGTCAGCAATCTATTCCCTGGGGCCAGCATCTTCAGCCTCTTCCTCTGCCAGTCACGTCGGTGGAGGACTTTGCCAAACCCCATGAGAAAATGGACTAATCTACTTGTTTCAAAGAACAAGAATGACATCTTTACCGGCTGTACTTTGTCTATAGAGGAAAGAAGCTAATAAAGGATGAAATACTTTATCCAATTGTGAAAGATCCAATGCAATGTTTTTATAATAAAGGACACAGGGAGTAGCAGTTAGTAAGCAGCTAGTCTGAGAAGATAAGGCTTCATTACTAGGAACAAAGGGGAGAAACTTATTCCAAGGAGCTCCATGAGACAAATATGTTTTAAAGGCACATTCCCTTTTGTCAGTTCATTTTCTTTTCTTGGTATAATAATGTGCCTATGACATTCTGTAATAATTGAGCCACAATTGGTTTTTGGCCTTTTGTTTTCTTATCGTAAAGGTCCGAGTGCACCTGCAATTAAGTCCAATTATTTGTGAATTGTGAGGTCCTCTCTGTAAATGACGACTAGTGGAAACATTACAGAGGTGGCATGTCAAAGACTCCTTGAAAAACCAAGCGGTGGAAAAACTAGGCAATTATCATCAACGCTAGTTTTTAGATGGGAGAAGACAGCTACAGCCACAGCAATAGCATTCAAAATGAGTTCCCAAGTAAGGATGGGTAAAAGTAATCCTGAGAGTTAACCAGATTTACAAAGGATGTCACAAGGTTACCTAATGAGAGGCAGCTTGGATATGGCACTTTTGTCATAGAACTTAAATAAGCTTCTTAATTTTCTTTCTTTCTTTTCTTTTTTTTATTCTTCAGGTCAGTGAAATAAATAGAATTTCTGGACTCCTCATGTCTGTATATTAACCAATTTTCATTGTCCTTTACTCATGCTTTTGAAAAATAGTGCTTCATTGTACTGTTAAGTCTTGCAATACCCAGGACATCTTGTATTTTATGGTATGGTTCAGTGCAAAAAGGACTAATATTCTCACTATTTTTAATTTGTTATTATTTATTTTCTGAATTTTATCTGGTCCTTTATGAGGTTTACATGCGCATAACTATATAAATAGACAGCTAAGCTTTCTAAAACACAGCTGGTAACAACCAAATGTGATCCACTACTAAGTGAAACCATTGTATCTGATAAGGTACCAGTGCATTACATATAAATTTGCAACATTTAATATGTGGAATCTAAAAAAAGGAAAAAACGAAACTCAGATACAGAGAACAGGTTGGTGGTTAACAAAGGTGGTGGGTGGGTGAGAGGGTAGGCAAAACTAGTAAAAGTCATCAAAAGGTACAAACTTCCAGTTATAAAATAAGTAAGTCCTAGGGATGAAATGTACAACATGAGTACTATACTTAATAATACTGTATTGCGTATTTGAAAGTTGCTATAAGAGTAAATCTTTCTTTAAAAAAAAATTTAAAGTAGGGGTGCCTGGGTGGCTTAGTTGATTAAGTGTCCAACTCTTGATCTCAGCTCAGGTTTTGATCTCAGGGTCATGAGTTCAAGCCCCGCATTGGGGTCCACACTGGGCAGGGAGCTTACTTAGGCAAAAAAAAAAAAAAAAAGTATATTTGACATACAATGACACATCAGTTTCAGGTGTACAGAATAGTGATTCCACAACTCTATAGGTTAAGCTATACTCACCACAAGTGTAGCTATCATCTGTCACCATACAATGCTATTACAATACTGAGTATATTCCCTATGCTGTACCTTTAATCCCCATGACTTATTTATTCCATAACTGGACGCCTATACCTCCCACACCCCACGTTCCTTTTTGCCCATCCCCACTCCTACCTTCCCTCTGGCAACCACCAGTTTGTTGTCTGTATTTATAGATCTGTTACTGTTTTTTCATTTGTTTGCTCATTTTCTTGTTTTTCAGATTCCACATATAAGTGAAGTCGTATAGTATTTGTCTTTCTCTGTCTGACTTACTTCACTCAGTATAATATACTCTAGGTCCATCCATGTTGCTGCAAATGGCAAGATCTCATTCTTTTTAATGGTTGAGTAATAGTTCATTGTAAATGTATACATATATACTTTATATACATATATATGTATTTATATATATGTGTGTATATATATGTATATACACACACACATATATATATAATAACCTCTTATTTATCCATTCATCTATCAATAGACACTTAGACTGCTTCGATATCTTGGCTATTGTGAATAATGTCACAATAAACAGGGGTTGCATATATCTTCTCAAATTAGTGTTTTTGTTTTCTTTAGGTAAATATCCAGTAGTGAAATTACTGGGTCATATGGTATTTCTATTTTTAATTTTTTTGAGGAATGTCTGTACTGTTATCCACAGTGGCTGCACCATTTTGCATTCTCACCAACAGTGCATGAGGGTTCCTTTTTCTCCACATCCTCTCCAACACTTGTTATTTCTTGTCTTTTTGATACTAGCCATTCTGGCAGGTAGAAGGTGACATCTCATGGTGGTTTTGCTTTGTATTTACCTGATGATTAGTGATGTTGAGCATCTTTTCATGTACCTGTTGGCCATCTACATAGCTTCTTTGAGAAAATGTCTGATCAGGTCCTCCACCCATTTTTTAATCGGATTATTTGGGGTTGTTTGGTATTGTGTTATATAAGTTCTTTACATATTTTGGATATTAAACACTTACGGGGGAAAATATTTGCAAATATATTCCCTCATTCATTAGGTTGCCTTTTCATTTTGTTGATGGTTTTCTTCACTGCGCAAAAACTTTTTATTTTGGTGTAGTCCCAACAATTTATTTTTGATTTGTTTTTCTTGCCTGAGGATATATGAAAAATGTTGCTAAGGTTTATGTCAAAGGGATTACTGACTATGTTTTCTTCTAAGAGTTTTATGGCTTCAGGTCCCACATTTAAGTCTAAGAAAGTAGATCTTAAAAATCTCTCATCACAAGAAAAAAAATTATAACTATGTGAGGTGATAGATATTAAATAGACTTATTGTTAGGATCATTTCACAATATATACATATATCAAATCATTATGCTCTACACTTGAAACAAATGTGTTATATGTCAATTATATCTCAAAAATATATAAAAATTAAATGATAAAGAATTAAAGAATATTAATTTTTAAAATCATACACTCTCTAATATATTAAATAATTTACAAAGTAGGCATAAAAATATAAAATTCTGTGTTAATTCATACCAAGACTTTTTCTGTGTCAAATATACTAAAATCAGTAGTGATAAACAATATTGTCACAATTCAGGGGCACCGGGGTGGCTCAGTTGGTTAAGTGTCTGCCTTCGGCTCAGGTCATGACCCTGAGATTGAGCCCCACGTCAGGCTTCCTGCTCAGTGCTCCCTTCTCCCTCTCCTCCCAGCTCATGCTCTCTCTCACTGTCTCTGTTTCTATCTCTCTCTCTCTCTCTCAAATAAATAAATAAAAATCTTAAAAAAACAATATTGTCACATTTCACTATGTAACACCAATACTCTTAGAAATGATACCATTTCCTTTGGATAAGAGTACTAAATTTAACAATAAAACTTTTCTGAATGCAGAGTAATTAAAACCCTATGTAGGGCGTAAATCCTGTTTATTTTCTGCTTTCGATGCCAGTTATAATACATATTTTAGTATTACCATCTGACTGGAACATCTGTTACCTGTTTTGTTCTGGATTCCAAAAGCTTCCTTTTTAGTGTGACTGATCCCCACTATGTGTTTTATTATGTACAAGTGGTGTAACAATACATAGCAGATGTTTCTTACCATTGAGCTACATGCCTTTTCGTTGACCCAGGCTGCAAATCTTCCTTTAATTCATCAAGTAACATAAGGATTCTTCAGTAATCTAGTTTTAACACCTCTAAGCCATACACAGAAAGACTTCGTTTTGTTACAAGCACATAAGGAAGAACATATTTACAACACTTGTTTTAAGAATAAAGAACCCATGCTTCTAACCAGTCTCTCAAAGTATTACTATTTAGGCTTGAAGAATAGGAAGACAATGTTGCATGTGGAATGCAATAACAACATGGTTCATCTTAATTTTGTTTTTGTGAAAAAGAGTACAAACTCAGATTTTTTTTTAGTATCAACCAGGTGCCACATTGTTTTGCATATCTAAGGAAGGAAGTAAAGATCAAAGAGATGAGGTAAGGTCTAGTAAATGCAGTCTATGGCTCCCCCCTGCTAAATCCCATAGTCTTCCCCTCCTTTATGTCATTGGATTGATATTATTGTCATTGAGAGGAGTGACAAAGATGAGAGTAAAAGCAAAGTATGGCCAATATCAACCATCATCAATTCCTTTCCACTGTGCATGAATATTATTTATGTTCAAGCCAGTTTATTCCCCCATCCCCTTGAATTCCAACTTGTCCTGGCACATTGCTTGATCAGTAGAATGTAGTGAAAGTGACTTCAGAAACTGGATGAATAAAGCCTTGTAATGTCCCCCAAGTCTCTTGGAAGGCTCAGAGAAAGAGACAACTGTCTTGGGAAAAGTTTGACTATCTTGAGAATGCCATGCTATGAATAAGTCCAAGTTAGCAGTGTGAAAAGGCCTGAATAGTAAGAGAGATGCCCAACCAGTCACTAGCTGTTCCACATAGTCCAGCCCAGGCACCATAATATAAATGAAGAAACGATCTTTTTTTTTTTTTAGATTTTTTTTTTTTTATTTATATACTTGAACAGAGAGAGAGAGTGAGCACAAACAAGGGGAGCAGCAGGCAGAGGGAGAAGCAGGCTCCCCGATGAGCAAGGAGCCTGATGCAAGGCTCTATCCCAGGACCTGGGATCATGACCTGAGCTGAAGGCAGACGCTTAACTGACTGAGCCACCCAGGCGCCCCTGAAGAAACAATCTTGAAAATTCTTGCATCAGCAGACGTCATGTAGAGAAAAAAATAAAAGCCCCAGATAACAAGTAGAACTTGTCAACCTTAAAAATAAAATGGCCAGTTACTTTACCAGCGAAATATATTTATTAGGAAAATAGCAGAAGAATTGTAGTTCAGGACAAATTATAGCAAACCATAGGCAAGTCCAAACAGACAAAGGGAAGGTCAGCTTTTATTAGATTTTAGGAGGAAATTGGAGAGGGTTATTTTGAACAAAAGTGCTTTGAAGAAGAACAAGAGTGTGTGGTTGTGGCGGTTTCTGGGCTTCAAGCAGTGGTTACTGTGTAGTTGCTGAGGCAGGGAGGGATCATCTTTTTCTTGAAAGCAGGAGATAAAATTCCTATGAGAAAAGTGTCCTCCCTTGTCAAGATAATTCTTATCTTCCCTCTTCCTGCTGGTTCTGCGTGCTTCAAGGAGCGGGATCTACATAAGAGCTCCCCCTTCAGGGCTTCCATTTTAAATAAAGTTTCCCTTATTTATTTTCACAAACTGAAGCCCTAGATATAGGGATACAGCCAAGGCATCCTACCTATCTGTAACCATATGAACCACTTCAGCTGAATCTTTCTTATATCTAATATCAATTTTAAAAAATATCAATTTAATAAATTTAAAAATATCAATTTAAAAAAATTATAAAACAAACTATCATGTTGTATGGCTTAAACTTATACATTGATGTGTGTCAATTATTTCTCAATAAAACTGAAAAAAAATGTTTCATTTTGAAAAACATCTTCTTATATGCTCAGTAAGAAGGAATAAAGAAACAGCATGTATCTAAGGGGAAGCAGGATATAAAATTTTAAAAACTGTACTGTAAAGGTAGAAGTCACAGTAGCCACCTCCAAAGAAATGATTTTTAAAAATTTTTTTTATAAAATTCAATTTGCTTTCTTGTCATTTCTATCTCTCAGGTTATCTTTTGAAAAGCAATTACAATCCCCAGAAAAAAAAAAAAAAAAAGAAAGAAAGAAAAGCAATTACAAAATATACATACTGAGACATACACATGATATATAGAAGCCATACTTGATTTAGTGGAAATTAAAATGAGCGATACCCTCTTTCACTATTGTCAGTATCAGAAGAAAGCATTGACATAAAAATCACCCAGAGACTCCTTTTTTCATTCTTATTTGTTCCCTAGACTGTCAAAAATGCTCAGGAATTCTAATCCACATATTTTGATTAGGTTCTAAACCATATGACTTCAGGCAGAAAGATATTTCAACCCAATTGGAGGCCCTTAGGGAGAGGAGCACGACTGCTCACTCTGATTTATTCCATGTGCATAGGCACAGGAGCATAATATCTCAATGAATATATGCATCTATTTAATGATTCTTACACTGGTTTTAGTAGGCACAAAAGGTGCTATATTTACAAGAATAGAAACTGTAGTTCTTTTTTCCCCCTTTTCAGAATTAAGTACATGTTAAGTGCAAGAAACATAAAAATTTTAAGAACTAGGTCTATTATCGAAAGCTGCCTCCACCCACGTGGGAATTCAGGTCTTTGGGAATTTGGATGGAGGGTAGATACCATCTGTGAATGATTTTAGAAGCAGACAAAATTCTCCATGGGAATTAAAATGTGGTTCAGTCCTTGTTCTACATGTTCTAGTTAGAATCGTCATCACTTAAAAGACTTTTGGAGTAAGGAAGGGACACGGGAGTTTGACGTCAGAAGACCCAGAAAAGGTGTGCTTGATTTGATCAATTGAAAGCTTTTTTTTTTTTGAAACATATGGTCTTCTGACTTATGTCTATCTAATGATTTTTAATGACTGTTATGAAAGCAGAGGAACTGTAGCTGAGGACACAATGGGGTGTATAGATCCTTCCTCTTTATACCATAAAGATATGCTTCACTTGAAATAACTCATCATAAAACCAGGCTATCACTCCACTGTCTAGATCAGAGGTCCACAAACTTGTTCTCTGAAGGGTCAAATAGCGATCATTTTAGGCTTTGAGGGTCATAAATCGCAACTTTCTGCCTTTGCAGTGAGAGCAGCATAGACAAGACGTAAACTCACAGGCATGGCTGTGTTCCAACACAGGTTGCAATTTCATCTCCATTCTGGAGGTTTCTGGAAGCTCTCAGATTTTACTGTGGAAGGCATCCCATATCCAGGAGACCAACCCGAGAAGATCCAATTGCAAAGCTTAATGATTAGAAATTAGTACCTAGGAAAGACAAGAAAAAATAAAACCTTAGGGAGGAACAAGAAATTAAAATGTGATGGAGGACCGCACCCCTATTAGGAGAGTGGATGACGGAGCACTCACATAAACACACTATCACTCTAGATGCAAAGAGAAAATATGAAGGCTTTAAGGAGCCTTACTCCCGAGGAGAAACACTCCTCAGAAAGGTATATCATGACTACCCCGTTTCTAACAACCAGGGACCTGAGGCCAAATTGCTGAAGTAAATTTCATAAAGTCACAGAGCTAGCTAGACATAGAACCTGGGGTTAAAGCCAGATATACTTTTCTCTCAAAAGTATACTCCTTTACTGTGACTAATTTTCCTTTGGCATTTCTAAAATCTTTAAATAAAAGTGGGTTCCAAAGCAGTGATACTGATGACAGCCTCGTGTAGGGACAAGGTCCGCTGTGTAATTAACCATAAGCTTGTGTACATTTACCTAAAAGCCCACTAATGCGGACCATGACACCAATGATGGCTTTTAGATACCATCAGATTATAAAAGTAAGTCCACTGTGATATTACTAATAATCTACTCCCCCCCCCACACACACACTGTTCCTCACTGCGTTGTCCTACATCCATAAATACTATTCAGGGTATAGCTTTGGGCACTTTTCCTTGAGGCTCAGAATTGTGATTAGGCTAAATAAATATTCTAAATTCTTTGCAAAATATATTTCCATGTTTTACCTTGTCAATTTTAATTCAGGAATTTCTTGTGAGGTAGCAGCATCCATTATAAGTCAACTTGGAAAAATTAACTTGAAATTATGGCAGTAGTTATCAGAAAAACATCACAGTGCTGAGACTGGCACTATTAGAACAGGATAGGATAGGATAGGATAGGATAGGATAGGATAGGATAGGACAGGAGAATAGAATAGAATAGAATAGAATTTACTTGTGTACATATATTTAATATGCACTTATTGTTATATGTATTTTTCATGATTATTCTGGGTTTATGTCATATAAGTATATATTATATTTGCAAAACGATATTATATGTTGGCAGGATGTTTCTATGTATTTATACAATACTTAAAATCAGACTAATTCTGTCAGCTAACAGATAGGTCTACACAGGTGCATTAACAAGAAATGTTTGAGATTACAAAGGCAAAAATCTAGAGAAGAGACAGAATAAAGAGCAAGACTTGCATGCAAAGCATGCATGAGTTTATGTGCTTGGAGAAAGGGATTCTAAAATAGCAAATTTAAGCAAAAGTTACAGTTCCAAAATCAGATTTTTTTTCTTTTATCTGAAAAAGATAAATCTCTACACAGTTAAACTGATACCTTTCATAAAATTAAATTCACATAAATATCATGGAAGATGCATGTACTCTGTCCAAATAATTGAAAGAGCCAAAAGAAACATGTACCAAAATAAACAAGTCTCAATGGGTTTACTTATACAAACTGACATTACAATACTGCCAAGATGACTAAATTCTAGTGTTATCAGAATTCATGAAATGCAGCTTGTCTCAAGCTCCCGAGAATTCCTTCTGCAGCCCCAGATTAGATTCTACTATTTTACGTAGTTGCTTTATTGGATAAAATCTAAATTTAAATTGTATCCAATTTATAACCCTTTTCTACCTAAAAAAAAAAAAAAAAAAAAAGTTTTGCTAACCTCTTCTTACATCTTATTGAAAATATTACATTACCTTTTTTATTAATTTAAGATCAATGTGATGGAAGAATCTGAAAATATTGCAGAAGCTAATTGGGCTTGGGCTTCTATAATCTAATTCTGCTTAGCAATATAATATGCATCAAATAGAGGATTTTTGAGAGAAAACAATGAATCTAAATTTAAGTTCTCAGGTTATCCTTATTTGCATTAGTCTTCACACAAAATGTTTAAGGTCTTTTTAAAAAAAAAATTTAGACACCCACAATATCAATAAAGATGTCGTACATGCATGGAACACCTCAGATACAGAATACAGCTGACATTTCAGCCAGAAAGACAATTTTCCTTGGGGGCTCTTTCATTGCTTTAACACTAATCTGTGACAAAAAGGTCTTGTCAGACTCTTATTGCATTTAAGAAGCTTTTGGTGAGATTTGTATTGATCTGGAATAAAGCAACTGACAACATTGCAATAAATTTTTACTACTTAGTACTGATCAATATGTGTTTTTCCCCTCAAACTTTTTTCAGTAAATTGCCTTGAATTTTCTGTTATGGCCAAGGTACCACTAAATTAATATTTTATTCAAAAGGTTACACGCAGTTAATGAATAAGGGAGAATCCATTATAGTAAGATCTGCATTTCTAAGGAATCAATTATATCGAATGTGATGTATATAAAATATACGCACAGAGAGAACACACACATACAAATATACACAGATAACAGGGATTGACAGACAGCCAAGGACTCGGATATACTATTTTCAATCTGATCACTATGTGTATCTATACATTTTCCATATACAATATTAAGATCATAGGGATTATCAATACATGACACAGAGTTATTATCCCTAAGTGATATGGTATCTAATTAAAATGAATGATTATGGGGGTGCCTGGGTAGCTCAGTCGGTTAAGCGTCTGTCTTCGGCTCAGGTCATGATCTTGGGGTCCTGGGACCAAGCCCTGCATGGGACTCCCTGCTCAGTGGTCGGTCTGCTTCTCTGTTTCCCTCTGCCCTTCCCCCCAATTGTGTACTCTCTCTCCCTCTCTCTTTCTCAAATAAATAAAATCTTCAAAAAAAATTAATGACTGCCACCATAAATATACATAAATTTTATGACTATCTCCCTTCTCTCATGTGCCTTAAATATTTTTAGTTTTAAACAAATGTAATTATTATTTTTATATTTATTTATTATTACATAATTATTTAATTATTGTTTTAATTATTTATGTTTAATTTTTGGAAGCTTTTTTTTTGCATTTACTTTCATTCTTTTTTTTTTAAAGATTTTATTTATTTATTTGAGAGAGAGAGACTGAGAGAGAGAGCACATGAGAGGGGTTAGGGTCGGGAGGGTCAGAGGGAAAAGCAGACTCCCTGCCGAGCAGGGAGCCCGATGCAGGACTCGATCCAGGGACTCCAGGATCATGACCTGAGCTGAAGGCAGTTGCTTAACCAACTGAGCCACCCAGGCACCCAACCAACATTTAGTTTCATTCTTATGTTACCTTTATGTTAATATAACTTTTTCAAACTCAGTTTTCTATCTTCCTGAAAGTAACACCTAAACTAGAATTGTCTTGTTTTAGATAAATTACTTAAATGTAAACCTTTTTAATAAAATTCTCTATAAAATAATTTTAGACAATTAAAATCTCAATGGAAGAAAGGGCTATCAAATGCATTTTATTTGTTGAGAACATATAAATACTTAAGCTTTACTATTCAATAAATGTGTTCTCAATTCCATTTATGTCCTGAAAAGGTATTTTTATCTGGTATATTTCATATAAATCTGAAATATCAAACTGAACATTTTAATCACACACCTTTAAAAAATTGTAGTATATCACATATACCTTTCATCTGTAGATTGTTTCAGGAAGTTTCTGGGGAAAATTTTCCCGTTTTCTAATGCAAATCTGTTTCTGAGGTAGATAATTATCCATTTTGTTTTGGTAGGAGCAGTGGTGTTGCATTCAAATTGATGCCATACCTTTGAGATACTCTTGTCTTCACTCAACACCAAATTGACTTAGCTCTTAGGAATACCACAGAGCAAGAACCAACACAGCATATAAAGCAACAGCGCAACAGTTATCTCCTGGCTCCCAGACACAAATTCTGATGTCCAAGTTCCTCCACTATTGGGTCATTGGGTCCAAGTTCCTCCACATTGGGTCATATTTTTATTGGGTCAAAATATATGATCCTAATTTGGCACATGCCATTACAATTCAGGGAAATCATTGGTTCTTGGATCCCTGAATCTTTTATACATAGCTAGCCATGTACCCCCCACCCTTGGACCAGGACTTGTTCCCATTCTCAAATGCATCTGATTCTCATCAATGTTAGTTATGTTATTGAACATGTAAATTTGGTAATTAGATACAAGTGATTGGTCCAGTCATAGTCCTTGACTAGATTCTATTTTATTTGGATCTGGTATATGTATCTTCTTAACAATTGCTTAAGTTAATGTGGCAAGAAAGATTTGAACAAGATTCATAACATCCAACCTATTTGAGGCTACGGGAAAGGCCTGTAAAATCAGCATCTAACCTATTCTTCCAACTAGAAACTCAATTTAAGTATCCTAATTGCTACAATAAGGAACATTGTTGACCCTTTGAAATACTGTAGTGCTTACGATAATTATTCTATAAGTAAACGATTATGTCTTTATATTTTTTATTTGTGTTTGATTTTCCATATTTTTGTTTTAGAATTAAATAAATGAAGCTATAAATACAATTTGTAGACCTTTTTCTTGAAAGTTATTTTGGTCCTATTTCTATGTAAAGTAGGCTATGATAATATCTTGGATTTGTGTAATACCTTTCTTTCAAAAGTCTTACACTCTGCTAAAGAAAGTTCATTTAATTAAATGTTTAAGAATAATTTATACATTACTATTCAAATAGAGCTGTATTCAACTAAGGCAAGATAGAAAGCCTTGAAACTGTTTGTTAATGTTCTGTCAAAACTATGTATAGCACACCAAAAATGCTGTTGAAAATATGTTTTAAATCATATTAAAGATCATAGCCTACTGACAAAAAAGTATAAAAATTCAATAAAGAATAGAAAAAAAATAACATCAGAGTGTGAATCTACAGACTTAAGGGAAAGCTAATGATGGAATTTGCCCTGGGTTAACTGCCAGTCTTGCTGGCTCATCGCCTGGATTTTAATGGGCCACATGTCAGGAACAGGAGGCAATTCCTGATGCCCTTGAAGGGTGAGAAATAGGATTTGAGAATCCTAAAGAAAGACAGAATCCTTAAAACAAGACATATTAAGTATGAATCAGGGGGATAAAAAAGAAGTCACCTAATAGAGAAAGACAGTGAGGAAAGTTTCTGGGCTTGGCCTTAGTTCTAGAGGAATGTGAGGAGAAAATATTTAAAAAATAAAAATTATTTCATGGTAAATCTTACTCTCAAGCAAATGATCATTTATATTTGAGTCCAGAATTCACAGTAATTTTATGGTTTGAAAATAGCTCCCCCCCAAAATGTAAAAGTAATTCTTCATTGACAGTGCCGAGAAGTGTGTGCCAAAAGTAAACAAAAATTTATCTCTGAAGGAAAGCATTTTAAATTCAAACCACCAGGGATATTTATAAATAAAATTTCAAGGAAAAATGAGGCTAATAATAATAATAAATTTAAAATACTTGAGGGAGCAAACCACAATGAATTTGAGAAGAAAAGCAAACTTAGAATAAGACCCATAAGTAATGCAGGATTATGACATAGAATCTAATATAAATGGTTAATATAATTAAAGTAATTAATAATAGATGTTTTTAGGGGTGCCTGGGTGGCTCAGTCGGTTAAGTATCTGCCTTTGGCTTAGGTCATGATCCCAGGGTCCCGTGATTGAGCCCTGCATCAGGCTCCCTGCTCACTCAGCAGGGAGTCTGCTTCTTCCTTGGACCCTCCCCCTTCTCACGCTCATGCTCTTTCTCTCTCTGTCTCTCAAATGAATAAAATCTTTAAAAAAAAATAGACTTTTTAAAAACATATAAGAAAAGCAATCTATAAAATATATAAGGCTGATTTGAGAAAAAAATTAAAAGTTGTATAAGTAAAATGAAAAGGAAAGTTTGGTTCTTTCTATGATAACGGAGGACTAATTTGATTTGGACCCCATTCCTTTTAATGAGAACAAATACAAAAGATGAATAAGAACAAAAGACGAATAACTGGTTCTAAGTATTGGAGAGTGACCCAAGCAACAAATGTTTGACAGGCCAAGACCGTGGAGGGACAGAAATTCAGGAGAAGTCTATTCTTAGTACCCTTGGGTTGCAATAACAAAACACCATAGACTGAGTGACTTGTAAACAACAAAAATTTAATTCTCACAATTTAAGGAGCTGGAAACTGAGATTTCCATGGTTGCAACCTGCCAATTTTTTCCTGTGTCCCTTGCATGGTGGAAGAGGCTAGGGATCTCTCTGGAGCCTCTTTTATAAAGGTGATAATCTCATTTATGAGGGCAGAGACCTCATGACCCAATCAACTCCAAAGGCCCCACCTCCTAATACCATCATCTTTGTGGATTAGGGATTTCAACATATTAATTTGGAGGAACACACACATTCAGATCATAGAAGAGCTTAGCACATGATACTCCTCCCACCAGCAAGGCTTTTTGCCTTTTCTATAAACAGTGGAAGGCTTTCAACAGAATCATATAACCAACATTAGAATTCAATGGAAAAGCCTGGAAATTGGAATTCAGTCCCCACCAAGGAGAAGGAACTCTAGTACAATGAAGGCTTTCTGTTTTGCCACTGTTTGATATTAGTACCAGGATAGAAAAATATACCAAGAAACTGAATAGAGAGCCCAGAAAGGGACCAACAAATGTATCAAACCCTGACACCTGCTACAGCTGTCATTGCTAATCAGAAAGAGAGAGGATAGAAAATTCAATAAAGGGTGGTGGCCAAAATGTTTATCCATATCCATAGATATAGAAAGTAAGTTTCTATTCTCTCACCCTCCTGGGCTTTGTAGCATAAAGCTTAAGCATTAAGCATAATAGCTCTAAAAGTACTTTCCTAATAATATCCCCTTGGCCCTTATTGCAATAAACTCCAAACTCCTTTGAATCCCTTCTTAGAATTCTTCAAGTTATTAATACACCACACCCAAAGGGGGGAAAAAAATCACTTACACAATCATGTAACGCAAAATTTAAAATGTTTCAGAAGAACATGCAAAAGTTTATCTTAGAACTTGGGGAATAAACATTTCTTAAAATGAGATGCAAAAATGCAAATGTAAAGAAATAAATTTGATAAATTTGACAAACTAAAATAAAATAGAATATTCCTAATTAAAAAAAAAAAACATTTTAGAGGGAGTGCACAGAGAAGCCACACATTAGGAGAAGATACTGTAATTGTAACACCCAGATTATACAAATAATCCATACATATTTACAATAAAAAGATAACTCAGGCAAAAAGGGAGCACAGGACAGGGACAAGCATTATATGGGCTAAATTTCATTAGTAGCTACCGAAGTTGAAACTACATATATCTTATGACACAGCATTCTGTTCCTCATCATAAACCCAACGGAAATGTGACTTGGATTCAACATAGTCAGGAACCATAAAGCCTATAGAAAAACTTCCAAATGCCAGGAGGTTCTTCTAGTACAAACCCAATGACAGTGCTGCCTGCCCACCAGCAAGTCTGACACTGGAGGCTGGATGTAAGAAGGGGCACTGTTGCCTCAGAAAATGTACATTCCTCTGCCCCTGTTCTTGCCAGGAAAGGCGGTTTCCCTGTGCTTGACTGACACAACACTCTTCTGATTTCAGCATCGGTTTTGAGCAGTTGAGTTCACTTGGTGTTATTACTAAATAAAGTTAAATATACCGTGAACAGAGAGTTACACAATGGAGTTGTAATGGTTAGGAGTTCTAAAATGGAGCTGGGAAGCCATTAGGCGACTGAAGGTTTTTTTTGTTTTGTTTTGTTTTGTTTTTAAGATTTTATTTATTTATTTGAGACAGAGAGAACACGAACAGGGAGAGGGGCAAAAGGAGAGGGAGAAGCAGACTCCCCGCTGAGCAGGGAGCCCAATGTGGGGCTCGATTCCAGGACCCTGGGATCATGGCCTGAGCCAAAGACAGACATTCAACCGACTGAGCCACCCAGGTGCCCCTGGCAATTGAAGTTTATGTATGTCCATACCCAGGTGAAAAATGAATTCTCACACATGAGCCTTAACCACATAACCACATCCTGGAACATTTCTGTGCACCTTGGGCTGAAATAAAGATAATATAACACCTGTTAGCCAAGTAGCCAAACATGTATTAAATAATCAGCTTAAATTCTCTCAGCACCAATCAGAATTCTTTCAAAACAAACTTGTAAAACCTTAAAGTTTTTGCCTTTATAAACCCCTAATTTTGACCCCAAATAGGAACATTCATTGGATTCCTCTCCAATCTGTGTTTCCCAAATTGTAATTCCCAAGACTTCAAATAAATGCATTGCTTGTTTTTACAGCCTTGCTCTGGAAATGTTAATATATATAACAGAATTTCAACAACCCCTGTGTGCACGCCATAGAAACATTTGCACAGGTGCATCTGAGCAATAACAATGACTTGAAAACAGCACAGGTACTCAGGAACAGTAGAGTAAATAAAGAAATTTATATATATTTATGCTATAAAATACTATGCAGAAGGGAAAATAAAGAAATTTCAAATGATAAATCTACTGAAATGAAAATTATAAACATAATCTGCAAAAAGGAATAATAATAAGTGACAGACAAATACGTGTTAGTATACATCTTAATGAGTTTACGCAAACTGCTCAAAAGTTATCAAAATTGAACCATACATTGTTTAGTTTATTTATTCTAAATAAAATTTAGGAAAATAGAGCAACTTACCTTTACAATTTTCTTGGGTGATGAGAAAGGGTGAGAATGGTAGGAGGCACACTATGTGTATTAAAACCGGTACATATGCTCAATTATGCTCTAATGTCTTACTGGCCTGCCTCTCCTAAATGGCATGCAAAACATCCATCCATCTAGCCATTTTAAAAAGTGTGTAGTCTTTCAAATCTGTGATATATTGCACTACAGGAAAACTTTAAACTAGATTAATATTAAATTATCTTGAATGTGGTTATTCTTGGTGTTAAAATATGTTCCTTTTATTAGAAATATAATTAATATACATCTTATGGCTACATGGTATTCTCGAATTCTTGAGTGATGTGATAGGAGTGTGCTGCATCTGAAAGTGTAAATCTCACCATTCTTTTTAATATGTGTGTATCTAAACAAAAATCAAAATGCACACACATATTACTTTGTTTTTTAATTTTTTTTTTTAATTATATCTTCCAACCCTCATACTCTCCACCATGGGCAGAGACAACGTAACTGAGTTTAAAAGCACACTCGAAAAAGTGCGACTATCTTGACTAAAAAGATGTTTTATTCTCTAAAAAGCATATGCTGTCTTCTGTTAAGTAGAGCTTTTATTTGTCATCATCATCATGAAGACAAACACAGTATGTCTTTTAGAATGGTGGCTGACATTAATTACGGAATTTGAATTTAATGTCGTCTTTAATTTCAAGTTTTATATTCATGGTTTGGGTATTTTTTCCCTCTCAAGATAAAAAGGAAGTATGCAAAGAATAGCTACCTAGTCTGAAAGTTAGAAGTGGGTAGGAATCTTTCATAAGAAAATTGAACACTCTCAATAGTGACAAAATCTGAATAGGAGTTGTTAAAGTCTTTAGAAGGAAAAAAATATTTATGTATATGAACAATCCATTCAGGGATAAATTAGTTGCAAAATAAGTACATTGGAATAAATACTATCATGCAAAACACCTCTAAATAAATGATGAGCTCTTTCAGGGCAGAGGCACGTTGAATATGTTTTAAATTTTACAAAGTATTTAGAACAATTCCCTGAAAGGTGGTTGTTCTACAACTGATTATTGATTAATGAGTAATTCAACAAGTTCTAAAATCCTGCCAATAGACACTCACATTTTACACTATCAATCACATATAAAAACACATTCAAATTAATGGAAGTGATATATATACAATAGCTTATCATAATTAATTCCAAAATGGCATTATACCAAATGAAAATAGGCAATTTTTTCAATGTTTCTTAAATTTCTGTGTTATTTTTCTTCCAAATAACACAGTGTGTGATTTACTATTTATCATTTAGACTAATTCATAGGTTTTGAAGTGAGTCTTAAATGAATAAAAATAAAATATTGTAGGTAAAGGCCACAGTGCGATACAAAAGCTCAGAGATGCATTGATGTCACTGCAGTGGTAATAGTAAAGAAATATAGATTAAGGATGGCCAAGGTTATAAGAGATGAGAACATAGTCTATAAATTTGGTATGAGATCACTTTTTATAATTTTACCAGGGGTAAAATAAAATATTCCAGTGGAAAAAAAAATTCCAGTAAATATATATTTTACTATTCAAGTTTACAAAATAGAAGATAATATTGAAAAGTTGTTTTATTAGCAAATAAAAACCAAAACAAATAAAAGTATTATTAATCATTATTATTCATATCTCAATGACCAATAATGGTGTGATACTTTAAGACATTAGGTATGGGGAGCTGAAAATGGCCCTTCTTACCCATATTTTGGTGTCCCTAGAGTCAATTGTTTAAAGTGGTAAGGACCTGCAACATTTTGATTTATAGAATATTAGGTGTTATTGACCTCATGCTATAAGTCAGCAACCAGAGGTCAAGTAATGCCTCCAGAGTAAAGCAAGACTTTAAAGTTTGAATAGTATCAGTGCATATCTAAATCAAAACAGCTATCATAACACTGTTGAAGTCCATGATTGCTAACACAACCCACATTTTATTATAACAGTAGAGGTCAGTATAAAGGAAGGGGAAAGGGTAAGCTTTGACACATCTCTTTGGAGTTTCAACAGGGAATGGTTTCTTCTCCTTTGTAGCATCTTGTGATAAACATCACCCCCATCTGGATTCAAATTTTCTTAAGGTGGCACTTAGGGAGATATATTTTTTACAATATTTCTCACCCATATGTTACAGATGAAGTTCTCCCTTCCTTATTACTAATTCTGACTTTCTTTAAGCCATTTTTTATCATAATCACCCATGGCTCAGTGCTTGTTAGTTGGTTATAAATATGAATATAAAACCTGTAGTATCATTTGGCTCATCATTCCAAAATACAAAATAAGTGCCCTGTTAGCATTTTTCCTGAGTCAGTAGATTTGTGGATTATCTAAACAATTAAAGATGATGTACTGGGAAATGTTTATATGCATCATTGTAAGATGGTTCTCAAGAGTGAAAAGATAAGAATATAATTCAAATACAAGTTTTATCACTAAATCCATGGACTTCTTATACTTCAGTCACTACTTCATTGACTGGAGATTTTGAAAATGACGTTCTAAGATATTTAAACAATATTCAGTAGGCTCCACCCGAGGATTGAAATTGTTAGGTATTTAAGGGACAACATTTTTTTCTCTCTCTAAATTAACTAAATTATGTGGGTCTTTTTTGATGTACAATATTCTTATAAATGTTAAGGGGTGCTTTATTCTTTTAAATAAAGAATTGTTTTGGAGGAATAAGGAAATAATTTTCCATTCTTAGAAATCCATATAGATTATTAGCGTTTATTTTTAAAAACCTCAGGAATTTTGTTGTTAGGGGTTGAACTGAATTTGTTTAGTACAGCAAACAATTAACAATAACAGCAAAATTCACATTTTTTTTTCTTACAGCCTGCCAATTAATATCTCAAAAAACAAAAAGGTTCTGAGCAACCCTGATGGAAGCATGCAAGGACAGATTTTTTCCCCCCTTGGAACACCAAAAAAAGATTGTAAATGGAGTTGAAGCATAGCTTTGTAGAAAGCAGAAACATTGTGTTTTTCTCTTCTTTCATTCATTCTGATTTTCAGTCTCCTCCCCTTGCCTGTGTTGGTTTTAACTCCACTTTGCATGGAAAGACAACAAAAAACAGTCTGTGGTAACATTAGAGCTGATCAAAATTTTTTATATTAGATACTTGGAATAAAAGCAGCTAACTTTAATGAAAGAAACAAAAATATTACTACTGTCAATAGAATATATGTATATATGTAGGATACATATTATATAAAATATAATATGGAGAGCTAATTTCATCAAATTTGTTTCTTATTACTTTGAAAATAAAAAGAAAATGCACTATTAGACTTTTCATTTTATTAGTGGCAAATTATCATAACCCCCTTAATTATTCCAAGACTTCATTAAAATACTCTTCCATGACCACATATTATGCTTTATGATAATTTTATGTCATTTATAGAAGGAATTAAATTAATGTTTTTTAATAACACCTTTAACTTCTTTGAGTTAGTTCTGTTTGATAAACAATATAATAACTATATTTAAAAGCATCCTTTAATTGGCCATCACACTAATTATTTTGTAGAGTAATAAATTGGGCAAGCCATTCCTATTATTTGTCTTGTGTACACTGCAATTACATTTGCAGCATGTTTGAAAAGGAATATTAATGCAGACTTAAATTAGCATTGTTACAGTAAATTAATTGTAAAATACCTAACCACAAATGCCTGGTTCTGATATTGCACTTTTAATTCAATTGTGTGCTCTCACCATGGGCATACGGTACTATATAGAACTTTTAGAGTGGGCATGTTCTCTAGTTGGATAACAGATAATGAAATGCATGAGATGTAAAACTAAAAAGAAAAAAAGAAAAAAATCCATAATGCATGAATACTAGATAATGATATGTTTACTTGGAAATTTGACAACCTTTTCTGCTGAAATAATTTTAACAGTTTAGGATAGAGACAGACATTTAAATTTCTTACATTTCAGTAGATTACCAAGAGTTATATTTTTAACTGACTGTATAGGGATTAAATTTAATTAACAAAATAAGCATAATGCTTTTTGCAATCAATCAGAGAGCCTGACACAGACAAGTGATACAACTTCCAATTACGAAAACTGAAAGGCATCACTTTACTTCCTCAAAGTATTTAGAAACTAGAGGTAGTGAGGTGGGGGTGGCCACTAGAAATGGAAACAATAAAATCCCCAATTAAAAGTAGAAAAAAAATTTACATATGAACTTAGATAGCTAAGGCATATTAAAATGTTCTTTTGTGGAAAAGTACAGTATAGGGAACACAGAACAATAGAATATTAAATGAAATTATACTAAGATACTCTTTTCTTCGGTTCAGGTTGAAGTATAATATAAAACCAAAATCAAGCTCTGAGAAAGAATACACTCTATTGTTTTGAACAATAGGAAGCTATATCACTTATTTTTCAGTGGGATAAATTTGTAGAAAATGTGTATTAAAGATATTAAATCAATTGGAGAGGAAGACTGTTTCACAATTAGAATAGTAAAATGTGTCATTAGTATAAAAGAATATATATTATATCTCACAAATAAAAAGATGCACTTTTTTTCAATTTTAACATATCTGAATTAAAGATACATCTTAGAACAGATAACGTATTAGGATAAGAAGTATGGAATTTGAAATGGAAGTTACTAGGAATAATAAAGTGAATCGTCATGTATCTACTGCTCGTGTTGAACAATAGAACATGATCCCCACTGTTGATCCCCTAGTGCAGTGCCCCTTAGTGGCAATGGCCTCTCTCTCTCTCTCTCACTAGAACAAAAGTTAAATAAGAAGCTTAAGGTGGGCTTTATATTTTCCTTCTTCTATTATAGTTTTGGTATATGTATCTGTACATATCTCAAAAACAGTGGTTTGTATTGCATGTATTTTAACTGACAAAATATGTTCAGGATTTCTGCAACCGTTTTTACTTCACATTCTCGTTCTAAATTCCATCTATGTATAAGCCTATGCCTGCTGTTGCTATGGACTGAATCATGCCCCCACAAAGCTCATTTGTAAAGCCTGAAACTCCAAGGTGACCATTTTGGAGATAGGGGCTTTTAGGGGATAATTAAGGTTAAATGAGGTCATAAGGTCTTAATCCAATAGGACTGGTGTTCTTATAAGAAGAGGAAGAGACACCAGAGCTCTGCCAATAAACCCTATAGGAGAAACCAACAGAACATCTAGTTTTGGAGAACTCCAAAAATCTGTAAGTTCTGAACCCTGATTACATTTTTAAGCAGCTTTATTCAGTAAAGTCACAGGATACAAAATCAAGGTACAGAAATCTGTTGCATTTCTATACACCAATAATGAAGCAGCAGAAAGGGAAATTAAGGAATTAATTCTATTTATAATTGCACCTAAAACAAAAAGATACCTAGGAATAAACCTAACCAAAGAGATAAAAGACCTGTACTTTGAAAACTATAAAACACTGATGAAAGAAATTGAAGATGACACAAAGAAATGGGAAAAAAATTCCATGTTCATGGATTGGACGAATAAATATTGTTAAAATGTCTATGCTACTCAAAGCAACCTACACATTTAATGCAATCCCTATCAAAATACCAATAGCATTTTTCACAGAGCTAGAACAAACAATCCTAAAACTTGTATAGAGCCAAAAAGCTCCCGAATAGCCAAAGCAACCTTGAAAAAGAAAAGTAAGTTGGAGGCATCACAATTCCAGACTTCAAGTTACACTACAAAGCTGTAGTGATCAAGACAGGATGGTACTGGCACAAATATAGACACATAGATAAATAGAACAGAATAGAAGACCCAGAAATGGACCCACAACTATATGGTCAATTAATCTTCCACAAAGCAAGAAAGAATATCTGATGGGGAAAAAGACAGTCTCTTCAACATGTGGTGTTGGAAAACTGGACAGCAAAAAGCAAAAGAATGAAACTGGAGCACTTTCTTACACCATACACAGAAATAAATTCAAGATGGATGAAAGACCTAAATGTGAGACAGAAAACCATCAAAATCCTAGAGGAGAATACAGGTGGTAACCTCTTCGCATCTGCCATAGCAACTTCTTACTAGATATGTCTCCCTAGGCAAGGGAAACAAAAGCAAAAATAAACTATTGGGACTTCATCAAAATGAAAAGCTTCTACACAATTAGCAAAACTAAAAAGCCACCTATGGAATGGGAGAAATTACTTGCAAATGACATGTCTGATAAAGGGTTAGTATCCAAAATCTATAAAGAACTTATCAAACTCAACACCCAAAAAACAAATAATCCAATTAAAAAATGGGCAGATGACATGGCTAGACATTTTTCCAAAGAAGACATACAGATGACCAACAGACACATGAAAAGATGCTCAACATCACTCATCATCAGGGAAATACAAATCAAAACTACAAT